>NW_015614730.1:0-864 GCF_001515605.1 Sinocyclocheilus anshuiensis
TGTGCTTTATAAGTACTAATAATCAGCCAATATGCTAGTAATATGTTTGCTAGTTAATAGTAAGAATTGGTCCTTAAAATAAAGTGTTACCAAAAAAACTTAATCACAAGAGCTTATATAATTCATATAACATTCCACTGTGCTTGTATGCATATAATGGAAAAGAATGGAGTTTACTTTACCCGAGGCTTAAGAGTGCTAAGTTGATAGATTTCATTATTTCATTCCATGTTTGGGAATATGGTAAGTCAGGAGTGCCTCAAGGCTATGTACTTGGACCGCTGACATTTCTAACAGCACTGCTTATCTGTGTCAGTAGCAATGTTCTTTGCATGTGTAAATGTCACTGGGTTAGCTCTGCCACTTTGACAAGAGGAATATGTCATAATATGATATGCAGAATGAGGTAGAAACAATGCAAGATGCATATGAAGTGAGTAATCAAACTGCTATAACAACAAAGTGTTTGCAAATTGATCGGGACAGAATGATGCATGTTCATGCCAGATGAAAACACAAAGTGGATGATTGTTGTGGATGGTGAATGTTGAGTTTAGTTAGATACAGAAGGATGATGGGTTGATATATGGTTCATGATATCTTGGCTTAGTGGTTTATTTAAATAGATGGATAGGTAGCGGTTTTGTATATTTTAAGAGGACCATGTATAAGTGAGAAGAAAAATAAAAATAATAATTGATTGTTTAAGTAGAGTTGCAGAAAATACAATACAATACACCAAAGGAGACACAGCCGAGAAGTCTTGGATAACACATTAGATAATAACAGTTCTTTCACCATCATATCAACAATCAGAACTCTTTCTCTTTGTATGGTAGTTGCCATAATATCTGCAATGTCTCA
>NW_015614731.1:0-864 GCF_001515605.1 Sinocyclocheilus anshuiensis
CAGTCTGATGAAGACGCTTCAAAGCAGATGCGCTTCATTTTTTGTGTCTCAAGTTGTCTGTGCTGAACACGGCAAAAGGCCAAACTCAGATACCAGAGAAACTGACAGGAAAAACAAGACAGCTACTGAAACAGATGCTCCCTTTCACGCCACACAATGAGTGAGAAAGAACAAAACACCAGAATCGTCTTTCAGGACGTCTGGAACAAAGACATTTACAAGCATGAGCACAGAAAGTGAACGTTTTTTCCCCATAAATTCCAAACTAAATTGCATCTGTACTATATTAAATTTTCCTCAATATGTAAAGAGCATAATGTGTTGAGTAAAACAGACCTTAACGTTAGCTTATCTAATAAAGATGGTATCAAGGTAATGGGGATCATTTCGGACATCATAAAAGAAAACAGAGCATGCTGTGTGTCCTGCAGGAGTGTCACCCTGTGATCGGCACACAGAGAGTACAGCGAGGCCGCAGCTGTGTAATTATCACTGTTTCCACTAGGATGCTCTCAATCCACTGAAAAACAAAATCTGGATTTTTGGGAAAACTAAAGGTAAGAGGAGAAACAAATCTGATGTGATGGCTTTTCAGTGACCATTCATCATAGTGATAGAACGTCACAGTCAGTGCACTGAAGAAGATTCTTGGGGTGAACCTCAAACCATCCGAGCGCAACCGCTGGAGCGGGACAGAGAAGCACAGCAAAACAACCGGAAACACGGATCGGGACCTACTTAAAGAGAACAGACAGAAGTCAAAGACTGTTTCTGTCCACTTACTTTTGTTACTCTTACTTTTTAGTACTATTTTTTTATTTATTAAAAATATATGCGTTTGGGGTCGCTATGTTTTTTTTTTTA
>NW_015614732.1:0-864 GCF_001515605.1 Sinocyclocheilus anshuiensis
CATGTTGTGTGCTTAGTTTTTTTTTTTCAATATTTATATTGCATATTATAGAAAATATCAATATTTCTGTTTCATAATATTAGTACTTCTACTTATTTTGCATTAGTTGCCAAGGTAACATTTCTAATTTTAGTTTTAGTAATTTTGTTATTGTTATTTTTTTATTATTTTTATACTCCTATTTGTTTATATTATTATATACTATTATATAATGTATTACTATATTTAAATTATTATTTTAAATAAAAAATAATATTGCTATTTCTTATATATAATTTTCAGTATTTAGTACTTCAACTTGAACTTATTTTATTTAAATAACACTTCTAATTTCCATTTTAGTTTTAGTAATTTTATGCGATTTTTGACATTTAATTGTTGTTTTTTTTATATTTCTGTTTTTTATATTATGAAAAATTGTATTTTTTGCTTATTTCAGTTTTAGTAATTAGTACTTCAACTTATAATTTTCAGTTTGATTTTAGTTTAAGTTTGAGTAATTTAGTTGTGTGCTTTTTTATATATTTCTATTTTTTATATTATAGAAAAATAATATTTATAGTTCTTATATTTCAGTTTTAGTAATTTTAGCACTTCAACTTAATTTGTTCTGGTTAGTTGCCAAGGCAACTTTTCAAGTTTTTCACCAAATATTGCTTTATTTCAATGAGCAAAATCAGAATGTAATAGTTTTAGTGTTAGTTAACACTGTGCACAGAGAGTTCATCTGTCACTGTTGTTCTGTCAGAGTTGGGTTAGTCAGGAGATCATATGAAAGTAGTTTCAAGTGAAAAGTATTGATCACTTCACAGAATGAAATGTAAACCTTTTTGTTCATCTGGTCCAGGTACACACGGGCGGTTC
>NW_015614733.1:0-864 GCF_001515605.1 Sinocyclocheilus anshuiensis
TTACACACAGACTAATTGAGTTTCACGGGCTGATTGAACAATCACTGGCTTTGATTGAAGAAAAGTAAAAGAAGTTTCTTTTTTCTTAGAACATAAGATTAATAACAGAGATTTATCTTGGAAAAAGACGCCGTTAAAACGCAGATCCCACCACACCTGCCAGATTATGACCAGCTCAAAACAGGATTATATTAACAATTCTGGTTTTGATGTGTGGGCGTTTGTTTTTATCCTTTTCAATTGCTAATAAAGCAAGGTCTTTGTGTATGTGTACAAGAACAAGAGCTTTCAAAGAAGAGATCCACTCAGATTTTTAATGCTGAGATTTTCTGAGGGCTTAGTGTTTTGTTATTACAAATTTTCTTGTTGTGGTTACGCAACCATTTTCATGGATGTGGACCACGTCGGGATTAGAGACCGGACCAAGCACCAGACTGCTGCCACATAATCGCCTCCCCCTCTTTTTCTCCATCTTCATCTCTAACTCAAATGACCAATCCTGTTTTTTTTTTACCCAAACCCAAGCAGCTCCTATTCCTCCATCACTTTCTCTTCCGCCCCATTCTTTTCACAGCAGGTCATAAAAAGAGTTTGGTCTCTATTACATGACTTATTCTGTCTTTCTTCAGGCACAGCGGCTGTTTCTCTCTCTCTCTGCTGACTGATAGTGAGCCAGGCTCTTCTGAGACCGTGTCTGGTTAAGGCTGGTACACTCATGTTGCGCAACAATGACATTGATAAATTACTCACTGAAAGCAGACTGAATCACAACAGACGGTGTGAATCACCTGTGACATCATGAAAACTTCCAAACGGGTCATGAGCACAGATTCAGTTCAGCTATCACCAGTTAACTTTTATGAC
>NW_015614734.1:0-864 GCF_001515605.1 Sinocyclocheilus anshuiensis
GATAGTCTCTGCTTCGTAATTGGCAGCCCTTTAGCACGGCCTACGAAGCATACAAAGAGCTGCTCTAATTGCCAAAAAGGGCTAGAGCGCTCTACATAAACTCCAAGAGCCTGGACGGACATCTCATTAGGGCACAGTTCATGTGTCTGGGATCAAGGATGGGCCTGAACCCACCATCTTTCTTTGGAACGAGGAAGTAGCGGCTGTAAAAGTTTCCCAAGCCTGGAGCCAGGCAGCAAGTGGTCCGAGTGCTGTCGTGAAGAGGAGAAATGCTCTTATGAGTAGGTGGGACCGCTATCACAGCGGTAATTTGCTGCCGAGGCTCTTCTATGGCAAGTAAGCAGGCTTCTTCATTCTTCTTCTTTAGAGTCCAATGAGGAGATGATCTTCGCACTGAAGAAGAAAATTCGGATGAAATCAGCATTCTACGCCAACTTATATAGGCTGTCAGCTCTGCCCGTTTTGGTGGGCTGAAATCCCATTAGTTGGTGCAGCTACACGAATGTTAACAAATCAGGCTTCAGCATTCAGAGTAAACAGGAGTTTCCCATAAGCATGTTTACACAATGTGAATGACCTTTTCGAAAAAGAAAATTTTCACAGCCAATTATGGACTTGTTCAGCAATTATGCACTTGTTTATTTTCACAACATAAAAAAATAAGCAAATACAAAGCAGATTGGAATTTCCCTTTTAATGTTTAACAAAGAATCCACTGAAGCTTCAAGGCACATTACGGGAACGCCAATCCCCCAAGGAGGGCATTAACAAAAATAAAAATTTAAAAAATATTATAACAAAAGATCACAGATACACATAACACTAAAATAAAGATCACTGTGTAAACAAAACTGAAAAAAAAAA
>NW_015614735.1:0-864 GCF_001515605.1 Sinocyclocheilus anshuiensis
TGTTTAATTTAAGGCTTTGTGTATTCTCAATGGAAAGAATGGCTAGTTTCGATGGTCAAACAAATTTTATTAGCTTCTGTTTTGAAATTGAGCACTCCACTGAAACCACAGTGACAGAAGAGAATTACAACGAAAGAAAGATAATTAAAAGGGTGCAGATGTTGCTGAAGCTAGATTTGATACAGTCTTTTCACATAGCTAGCTACCAACCTCACCATTTTTTTTTTTAAAACAATTATTTTATTTAACAGTAACAGAAGGAGCATAGCCAGAGCCCTTTAAAATGACCTCCAGCAGGGTACTTGTGTGCAGGTTTTTGACCAAACTGTCAGAATGAAATCCTCAGAGCCACTGTCACATCTTGCGTGGCCTCATAAGGCCAGAGTATGTAGGCAGCTCCTGGATGACAAAGGCATTGACTGACCCTCACGTTCCCCAGACCTGAATCCAGTTGAGAACCTCTGGGATATTATGTATTAGAGCATTCAAATCCGCTAATTAGCACCACAGACTGTCCAGGAGCTTAGTGATGCCCTGATCCATGTCTGGCAGGAGATCCCTGAAGGAAACAATCCATGTCATCAGGAGCGTGCCCAGACATTCTCAGGAGTGCATACAGACACATTACATTACGAGTTGCCATGAGGAAAATGATGCAAATTGGATTAGCCTGTAATTTTTTACTTTATCACATAGGCCTAATTTTGTTTTCAACAAATTAGACAATGTATATAAGTAAAGACAAACTTTGTTTATCAAGATCCAATGTTTGATTTAAGTGTTCCCTACATTTTTTTGAGCAGTGTATAAAAACTCAACTTGAATAGACTATATTGGAAACTCTAGTTTCTTTCCAGTTGTGTC
>NW_015614736.1:0-864 GCF_001515605.1 Sinocyclocheilus anshuiensis
TGTGTGGAGCCTGCTGGCAGTAGAAATGCCTGCCACTGTGTGCTGTGTTTTCATCCCCTTACTCATATTTTATATATATATCATATCACGTTTTGTTATAATGCGTGGTTTGGATTTTGGAATTTTTGTATTTCTAACCGTTGCGATGACACAGTGGTCATTGATGTCATTCGCAAATACAGATGCAGTTGAATACTTGTGCAGAACGTTTGTTAAAATTAAATCAATTAGAGATGATTTTTCTGGACATTTTAAATTCGGTCTAGTGGGACTGTCAACAATCTGAAAAAGATTTAATGCATCGCAGTAGTTTTTAAATTCATCAGTTGGTGAATGCAACCAATTCCAATTTAAGTCACCAAGAACTTGTAGTTATCTAAGTCTTGAACCACACTCGTGGGAGCTGTGTGAATGAAGTGCAGTTTCCTGGAGATGATCGGTGGTGTGTGCACTCTGGAGCTTTAGAGATTGCATTTTATGAGTGTGTATTCCTGTATGATTGAAAAGCAACGAAGTCTCTTTCTCACATGGGGTGTGTTTTGTTGTCTCCTGTAGTATGAATCATCTGGGCTGGGTTTGATCAGCAGCAGACTGAGGACGACGCTCAGCCGAATCCAGGAGAGCCTAATAGACGTGGTAAGTAAAAACAAGGCACTTGTAATGCACTCTTTCTGTTTTTTTTTTCTCTGGCCATCTCACTCCTATGGTTCATCTCCTCTCTTGGCCTCTCTTATGTAACCATTACGAATCCGAGTGGAAATGGCAGTGTGATTTTATGTGAGTTCCCTATAGCCTCTCGTCAGGCCTATCATCTCTTACCCCCTCTTACTTTCAGCTATAGCAGCCACAGGTGAGTTAATCACC
>NW_015614737.1:0-864 GCF_001515605.1 Sinocyclocheilus anshuiensis
AAGTCTTAAATTTAACTTGTTCAAGTCTGCAGAAACCCTGATTAATGGGAACGTTAGAAAAATGTTCAGAGAGCATACCTTATTTTAGGTATGTACTTATTAAAAATAGAAATTTAGAGTGATTTGCTAATGAATAATGCACACCTAATTAGAAATTGGTTTGTTATTGCAAGCAAGTTTTAAGGAAAATTTAGCTGATGAAATGTCAGAGTCAGAGAAGTGCATAAAATTATGTAGAAAAATATGTATTGGATTTTCCTCCCCCATAACAATAATAATAAAAATAATAATGATAATTAAATAAATAAATAAATAAATAAATAACACCCTGACAGTTCCTGGTTTTTCATGACTTCGTGCTGTTCGTCGTTTGTACAGAAGGGGTCGATGCTGCACTGCTGAGGGTTCAGGCGTCTTGCCGATACTTTAGCCTAAAGCCTTTTAATCTTCTGTCCTTTCTTATTGTGAATCTATAAAGGCTGTTGTAACATGAACCAATATTTCATATTTCAATTTTCATATACAATTTTTGAAAGGGAGTACCATGAATGCAAACTGGTTTGAAAATGTGCATATGAAAGGAAAACTGTGCTTAAACTTTAAATTATATATCTAGGCAGAGCTAAATAATCGGAGTCTTACTTAAAGTCTTTATGTGAGTAGTGTTCCCTAGCACTGAACACAGGAATGTGTTTCCATTCACAACACTCGTCAGCTGTGGCCTGCTGTGGAAAGTTGTTATGTTTACAAGATCCCAGCGGTTTAAGCACGTGCGCTGCGCACATTAACAGGCATGTAAGGGATTCACCAGGCAATAGAGCAGGTGTAGTGCCGAAATTTGCACCCTGCCAGATTATGCACCCC
>NW_015614738.1:0-865 GCF_001515605.1 Sinocyclocheilus anshuiensis
GAGTGGCTGCAAGATCTCAACAAGGTAGCTATGGTGAAAGTTGGCAGATGTATCAGGCCAAAAGATTTTGGAATGATCAGGATGGCTCAGTTGCACCACTTTTCAGATGCAAGTCAGTGTGGTTATGGAACTGTCTCTTACTTGCGTCTGGAAGATGAAAATAAAAGGGTGAGACTTTCCTTCATGCTTGGAAAATCTAGGGTTGCTCCTTTGAAACAAATAACTATACCAAGGCTTGAACTTGCAGCTGCTGTTTTAGCAGTCAGAATTGACAAGATGCTTAAGAAGGAACTTCAACTGGATCTAGATAAGTCAGTGTTTTGGACAGACAGCCAAACTGTACTGAAGTACATTGCCAATGATGCCAAAAGGTTTCATACATTTGTAGCAAACAGAGTGTCAGTCATCAGGGATGCAACAGATGTTGTACAGTGGAGACATATTGGAACAAAATTAAATCCTGCTGATGATGCCTCTAGAGGCATGTCTATTGAAAACTTCTTGAAATCCAGCAGATGGATACAGGGTCCAAATTTTCTGTTGGAAGCTTCAGAGGAATGGCCACAATCCTCTTTTGACCGAGCCTTGTTAGATGATCCCGAGGTAAAAAAGGATACAGTGGTAAATGCTGCCATTTTAAACCGTTCTGACAGTGCTACTCATCAACTCTTGAGCTATTTTTCTGATTGGACAAAACTGAAAACTGCAGTGGCATGGATTCTAAAGTTCAAAGATGTTCTTTTGAAGATCAAGCAATACAGAAAACACATTCAGTCCTCATTTACTTCTGGAACAACCAATTCTACAGTAGAGCAGAACAGAGTTAATGAGGAAATGAGAAGGTTTCGAACTGGATTCCATGGTC
>NW_015614739.1:0-863 GCF_001515605.1 Sinocyclocheilus anshuiensis
ATATATATATATATATGTGTGTGTGTGTGTGTGTGTGTGTATTTTCAGTTTTAGTACATCATATTAAAGTAGATAAAGATGAGAAATAAAATTACAAATGTAAATAATTCTAAGTTTGTTTGTTTTTTTAAATACTTTATCTCAGTTGAAGTTTGTTTTATTTCAAGTAACAAAAATATTATTATTATTATTATTATTTATCATTTTTATGGTTTTAGTTTTGGTCAACAAAAATAACCCTGGTGGTCATATTAGCTAAATTTTAGTGTCATTGACAGACTTGAATCTGCTGCAAAATCTGCATAGAAAAATTTTTCACCCACATGCAAAATTTCTGTGTAAAGTATGACATTTTGCACCTTAAGAACAACTATAACAATAACTAACCACCATTGTCTATAAGAGAATAGCAGGTTCACACCATAACTACACAATAACGTCACGGAAGAAAGATATGTCTGAATCACTTTCAGAGCTATTTTTTCCAGCTGATAAATGATAAAAACATCAACAGCCAATCAAAATCATCCGACTACAATTATGTGCACAGAAAATAACTGAAATGCACACTTAGGATAACAAAGTGCTGTGCAGTGTGTGTTGTGAATATAGTAAAAGCTATAGTTGTCATTTTCAGTGTGAACTTAGTCTTAAGATGACACTGGAAAGCATATCATTTTAATATTAAATTCCTGTCTCTCATGCAAATTGGATTTTCAGAAACTATTGTAAGTAAACCCCTTCCTGAAGAGTAAAAACTGGGGTGCATTCAAAACATTGCTCTGTTTATTTGAACAGATTTGGGACGGGAATATCTTTCAGGGAAACGTTTGGGGGAAAAAATTCTATTCAGTTTGGTGCAG
>NW_015614740.1:0-865 GCF_001515605.1 Sinocyclocheilus anshuiensis
CATTTCACGACATTTCAAAGTGAAATGTCCAGTGGGTGGTGTTAAAAGCGCATTCAGTTTTATCCGAAACAGATGAGCATGAATCTGTGAATGTTTTATTACACTGGTTGTTGTATGTATCTTGGCAATTCAGAAGTGAAATGTCCAGTGAGTGGTTCTAAAAGATTAATGCTCTATTGCATTTTACACTAAATACGACCCTAAACGTAACTGGAAGTGTTAACAAATGCAGTCTGAGATAAAAACATTTTCTGAAGCCATCATGCCATTTTAGCTTGCTTCTACAAGTGTTTCAGCTCTTTTTTTTATGTGACTCATGTTTCATGTGCTCCAAATCGCAAGTGCGGTGCTATACCAGGTGCGCTACCGAGCAAGTTTACAATGTCAGAAAATCCATACATGGAGCTGTTTTTCTGATGCAAGTGTCAAAATGTATTAGTTTGTAAATCATGCGCTATATGGTAAGAGTGTTTTGAGATGATAACAGTATTGTGCAAGGAACCGCGTAAAGATAAGTATTTATTAATACATAATCTGCCACCAGGGGCGCCGTAAAGGGTGAGGGGGGAGGCCAGGACAATTTCAAGGGCCCTGATCAGAGAGGGGGTCCGATGCAAAACCCCAAAGGAAACAAGATTTCTACTGAGGGGGTCAGTTGTATGTGTAGATATGTTAACTCATAAGCCATTTGCGTTGCACAAGACAGACTTTAACCTGCTGTGTTGTCAAAATTACTAACAGAAAATATGTTCAATTAATAGTAAATGTATCATTTGCACACTTGTGGCAACACCTTGGCATAAAGGCAGGGACTTTTTCACTGGCAAGCACCACTCGCATTTTCTTCAGAAAATGTAAAAAAAAA
>NW_015614741.1:0-865 GCF_001515605.1 Sinocyclocheilus anshuiensis
CTGAATTTCTTAATATTTTTATTACTCATTGCTTAGATCTTCAGGGTATTCTAGTAGCGAAACACACTTTTCTATTTAGTCAACTGGCGGATGATACCTGTCTATTTTTAAAAGATGAGAAGCAGGTTCCTGTTATTTTGGATGCTTTTAATTTATTTTCTAATGCTTCTGGTCTCTCAGTCAAACGAAATAAGAGTGAAATTATTCCCGTTCACAGTCTGGGCAAAGATCAAAAAGAAGGTATTGACGTCAAAAACTCTGTAAGATATTTAGGTATTTGAATTAGTAAATCCCCGACTGATAGAATTGTAGCAATGGATACAAAACGGATACCAAAATCAAATAATATTTTCAATTGTTGGTTACAAAGAAATTTAACCATTTATGGTCGTGTTTTGATATCTAAGGCGGAAGGTATTTCTAGGATTGCTTACCCAGCTTTGTCTTTATATATCGACTCTATGTTATTTAAATCTTTGTGAAAAAATAAAACTGAATATGTTAAAAGGAAGACGCTGATTAGAAATACTTTGGAGGGAGATGTGAATGCTTTGGACTTTAGTACTTTCAATCAAGTTTTTAAAATTGGTTGGATTAAACGGTGCCTGAATGTTGACCCTAATTTATTATGGTTTCATATTCCTAAACTGATTTTTGATAAATGTGGAGGTTTAAATTTTTTGTTAGCTTGAGATTTTAGTTGCAATAAATTCCCAGTTAAGCTCGCTAATATTCATAAGCAAGATCTGGACGCTTGTAAGCTTGCCTTCTGTCACAATTTTCCCCTCATAGATGTATTCTATGGAATAATCAGAATGTACTGCGTGGAAAAAAATCTGTCTTTATTAAAAACTGGTTTGACAAA
>NW_015614742.1:0-864 GCF_001515605.1 Sinocyclocheilus anshuiensis
TTATAAATGTCTTTACTGTCACTTTTGATCAATTTAATGTATCTTAGCTGAATAAAAGTATTAATTTCTTTAAAAACGTTTAAATAGTGTATACCTTCATCCACCCAGCTGTAGTTGTACCCTGAAGAAAGAGAGAGAGACCAAGGAAGACAGGCTAGGTTTGAGACAGGCAGGGTTTGGCTAGCTCTATAAAATATTCTTCTATTTGTTTTTATTCTCCTGAGCGTTTTGGTGCGCTTTTTCCTGGCAGACGTTGTGTCGAGGCTGTTGAGGGTTGCTCTGTGTTTTCTAAGAATCCAAAAATGCCTGGATATCATTTTCCCCTCATCACTGAGCTCTCTTTTCTCCTCTTGTAAATCTTTCTCTGGTGTAGCTGGATATCGATTACTGCAAGCCCAACCCATGTCAGAACGGCGCGCAGTGTTTCAACCTGGCCTCGGACTACTTCTGCAAATGTCCCGATGACTACGAGGGTAAAAACTGCTCTCACCTGAAGGACCATTGTCGAACCACATCATGCCAAGGTGAGAAATCTCAGTCTCTGGGACGGATCCCGTCTCGGTATCTCTTTGTAAACTGCCCCTAAAACCCAGAGTAAGCTGATCTGCCAGTTGCATGCCATTGTTCAGCTGCTGAGTAAAACTAGATTACAGGCCCGTGGACTCTCCCACCACCTTCAGGGGGAAAGATGAGGAAAAAGAACTCATATTTTGTTACATGAGGCTTTTTCAGCCCATGGTGAGCTATTTGACAGTAACCTCCCTGGACACACAGCTCACATACACACACAGTCTCCTAAACACTTTCTCCATTCCCAAATCCTCCTGAACATTTGCCAGTTTCTTAACAGCTCTGTGTGTGTTC
>NW_015614743.1:0-861 GCF_001515605.1 Sinocyclocheilus anshuiensis
GATTTTAGCAAATGGCTGCAATATAACAAAGAGTGAAAAATGTAATGGGGTCTGAATACTTTCCGTACCCACTGTATCTGTATGTTATCTAAGACCTGAAAAAAAAATCCATTTAAAACTCAGAAATGAGATGGAGAGCAAATGGAGACTTCTATTCTATTTTTATCCTGAGCAAAAGCACATTTGTGTCACACTGGTTGCAGATTTGTCAAGATAATATAGTTTGTAGCATTTGATGAAATTTTATTTTTATTCGGAATGTTGTTTTTTAAACAAAACTTATGTGTTTTTAAATTGTATCTGTGTTGCTATTTCTGCCACAGAACACAGCAGCTTATTTATAACCTTTTGCAGTATATTTCCTGATAAGGCTTTACCGAAGGTTTATTTATCAGGGGTTTTGAGGGCTTGACCACTTGTCCAATCGCATCTCCTGTGAGAAACTGCAGAGGAGTCGCAAGTTGTGAAGGGAAATAATTTAATATGAGATGAAACTGTTACTTTCCTTTGAAACATAACTTTAAAGAGGTGCAGCTCGACGTCAGTATAAGTAAATATTCTAGAATCCTCAATACTAATTTTTGACCGCAACATAGTGGCTGAATTGGCTTGAGTTGGGAAATAATTAGCTTGAAACGAGTTTTTGTCTTTCTTTAGAATAAATGCAGATTCACATGATATTTACCCTCTAATGCAATGTCATTTTGAATTTTGCATCAGATAGGATTCATTTATGGCATTTTTATAGGCTCTGTGGTAAAACTTCTGTGACGTGAAGGCCATTAAATGACTGGTTTATCAGTCATGTGATCCAGCTGGAGAGTTGTTGACGTCACACCTTTGATGCCCTAACCTCTAAAC
>NW_015614744.1:0-865 GCF_001515605.1 Sinocyclocheilus anshuiensis
AATAAATTCTCCAAAATACTGGAGAGGAAATTGATTTTGTAATGTGTTCAAAGAACTGGATAATAAAATCACAACAGGACCAGATTAAAACACAACAAACCAAGTAAAGCAACAAAACTGTGCATTATAAATAAAAACAGCTTATAAGCTTCCAAAACTAAATTTGTCTCTCCCGATGAACGTCTTAATAAATACATAGTTTTTATTACTGTACATGACCCTAACACTGAACAAGACAATAAACAACCTCCTGTAAGCACATATGAACCACTAATTGGACAGAGCTGCATTGGTTTACTGGAAAATTCAAATTAGGATATAAAAGTGGTCTCTAAAAAAACCTCAAGTGTATACTTATTAGCTGTGAAATATTTTCCTGTCTTCTCCAGTGCATGTTAATGGCAGTTTGAAGGACAAACTACATGTAGAATGATCGTGTCACAACGATCAGGGCAAATGTTCTGTCAATTCCCATTTCAATGAAACCAGAATGTTAATTATTTTCATGGCCTGTACCACTACTAGACTGCAAAACTCCAAATGTAAATTTATCATGCATTTGTTTGCATATTTTACTTTATGTTTAATGTGCCATAACAGTGCTGTGGCCAGAGGAGCCGAGCATGTTGGAGAAAAAGACCCCTGTTATTCAAAATTGCTCCGTCTCGTCACATTTCTCAGTCTGACAGTATACAATTACGACACAATTACAGTGATTATTCTGTGATAAAGGCTGGGATTTCGCCTGAGATTTCTACACACAGCACAATTATTGCACTGCATCCTGAAGAAAAATCACTCTGCTCACACTGGGCCTCACTTATCAATCTAACGTAGAAACGAGCGCAGATCTGTGCGCACAAAT
>NW_015614745.1:0-865 GCF_001515605.1 Sinocyclocheilus anshuiensis
TCCTCTGATGTTACATTGTGTTACAGACATGAATGAGCACAGCTCCCGCAGTCACAGCATTTTCCTCATTAATATTAAGCAGGAGAATGTGGAAACAGAGAAGAAACTGAGCGGAAAACTCTACCTGGTGGATCTTGCAGGAAGTGAAAAGGCATGCTTTTATTGATTTTTTTATATTGTGTTGTTGCCTTTGTTTTATCTCTATTTGTATCTGAAGTAATACAAAAATAACAAAAAAGGGCATATTTAACTTAATAACATTTCTTTTTTACTTTATATAATTTACATTTTTTATAATATTAATATGAAATAAGATCTATTTTATCATATTGTCTTTATATTATTATTTTTTTCTTCCCCTCAAAATTCTAAAACTTCATTTCCCAGTTTTAAATTAGATTATATTTGCAGTATTACCTCAGCCTTTTGTATCCCACTATATATGATCAATAATTATGTTTTGTAAGAATTATAGTTCAAAATCCCTGATATAGTCATAATAAAACTACAAAATAGATTTGAGAACGATATCATATCTCCACTCTCTGTGGCTCTTTCTCTTTCACAGGTCAGTAAAACTGGAGCAGAAGGATCTGTGTTGGACGAGGCTAAAAATATCAACAAGTCTCTCTCTGCTCTGGGGAACGTCATCTCAGCCCTGGCTGAAGGAACCGTAAGTGCTCGGCCTGTCTCAACTGCCCAGACGTTTTCTTTTTTTCTTCCACGTCCTCTCTTTTCTCTGAAATGCTACTCATCTTGTCTACATAATGTAGGCTTCACACAGTACAAAGCAATATTTGCTTTATACATTATTTATTGTTTTCTCATTACAGAAAACCCATGTGCCATACAGAGACAGTAAAAT
>NW_015614746.1:0-865 GCF_001515605.1 Sinocyclocheilus anshuiensis
ATACTTGTTGAGGAGTGTGCTGATACTTTTCTAAATAATGGAAATATAACTGTCAATAAAACAGGCACAAAAAACTCACCTAGAACAAACTAGCAACTGCATGGCAAAAATCACTCAGAATATGCAAACACATAGCAATGAGCCAGAACACACTATAAACTTCGTAACAATACACAAAAAACACTCAGAATACAGTGTGTTAGCAACAACATAGCAATGACCCAGAAAATATTAGCAAGCAACTGCACAGCAACTGACAAAATCGGCCACTATACCCTCATTCACTATTCCCTACATTAGTCCACTAATAGAGTCCAGTTGATGGAGTGAATGAAGACGAGTGAGGGAATCATGACACTGAGTGCGCCGGAAGAACTGACACTTTGGCACAGTTTGTTCTTGACGTTTAATAATCTTTTGAAACTTAATGAAATTATACATTAACTACTTTATTTAAACTATTTAATAATCAATTAAATTTATGACATTACACTGTACCAACACTGGACCAGTGGTTTGGAAAATGGATGGATGGATGATTCAGCTGCAGGTGTCATCTTCTGGCGAGATGCGGGTATTCATTCGGTTGTCCCTCACAGTGCATTATGGATATTCTCTAGCCGATGAGTGTGCATTGGTTGTACACTCGTCATTGCGGTGCATTATGGGATTGAATGAGTGCACTCAATATCATCCACTATGGGGCCTGTCCAAATACCAACACTTGTGGTCTTTGCACTTCAACACTTTGTCTACTTACATGATGTATTTCTTGTGTGAAGAATTTTTCATTACCTGATGGAACTCACTTGTGTTGTAAAAATTCGTACCGAGCTTATTTAGATTTTCAATACTTTGCATTTTT
>NW_015614747.1:0-865 GCF_001515605.1 Sinocyclocheilus anshuiensis
AGTTTTACAATATTGATAATTGTCATCTGACGGATGATAGAGCTCTGTACAACGATGCAGATAATGTCATCGTTTATCACAGAGGCATCAGCTGGGATCTGTCCAACCTTCCTCCGTCTCCTCGTCCTCCGTTCCAGAGGTGGATTTGGTTGCATTTGGAATCGCCAACCAACACCAAAAGGATCCCAGGTCTGGAAAACCTGTTCAATCTCACTCTCAGCTACAGACGGGATGCTGATATTCCTGTACGGATGCGCTTGATGACCAGGAAGAAACCTAATGAGGATTTTGTGATTCCCAAAAAGGACAAACTGGTGTGTTGGATTGTAAGTAACAACGATCCCTCAACTGGTGTCGACACAAGGAATGTTTTTTACAGAGAATTCAGGAAATACATACAAGTGACTTTGTTCGGAAGGGCTTATGCAAGGTTCCTGGATTATACTGATTACTATCCAACCCTGGCTAGCTGCAAATTTTACCTTGCCTTTGAGAACTCCATCCACAAGGACTACATCACTGAGAAGATAAACGGGCCGCTCGCAGCAGGTACCGTCCCTGTGGTGTTGGGTCCTCCGAGAAGAAACTATGAAAACTTTGTTCCTGCGGAGTCCTTCATTCATGTGAATGACTTCCCTGATGTAAAGTCACTAGCCGAATATCTGCTTCAGCTGGACAAGAATGAAGATGCATATCGCAAGTACTTTAACTGGAGGAAACATCTCACTCCAAGTCCTCATTTAATATTACAGACACAAGAGTTTATTCTGGCTATTTGCACTGCCTGTGACCATGTAGCACGGCACAAGGAATATAAAGAAGCTCATGATCTCTATGATTGGTACTTCAATTAAAGTTACCTCAG
>NW_015614748.1:0-865 GCF_001515605.1 Sinocyclocheilus anshuiensis
TTATTTTGGATGTGATTAATCGCGATTAATCGTTTGACAGCACAAATTTTTCAATTTATTTTAATGACTTTTAAAGTAACAGTTTCTGATAAAATTTTCTACTTTTTTCTCTTTTGGTCAAAAACTGAAAATGGTATTTTGTGTCATTTTCGGTGCATGGCCAACATTTTGGTTCATCCCTAATATTTGTATTCATTTCTTCTTGCATTCCTACCATGTCCATGTTTTTGCATCCCTACCAAAGCAAGTCAATCGGATCCAGTGTTGTTGTTTTTGACCCCATTGATTTTCATGTACAGACAAAAACAGTTCAAACATTCTTCAGAATATCTTTAGGTTCATAACAATGTGAGGAAGGGACTAAGAGACTTCAGGAAATGCAGGAACGTAAGGCTGGAACAGATGTCGGGAATAATTGTAAGGGTGGGATTGGATGTCAAAGCCATACAACAAAGATTTTCTCAATCTAGCTATGTAATTGCTGCAGCCTGAGGCCCGGGGAGTTGATTGGAAAACCACGGAGCACCCAGCTGGTATGCAACTTAATATCATGGGCTGGTCTTGGAACCTGCTCGCTGTGTTCTCACATCAGCCAGAGGTTCTGGTGCCATCCACTACATAAGCTCTTTAAAACTGGCACTAAAGCTTAATGGCACAGGCTCTGTGGATGTGGTGGCTGATGTTTCTCAAAGACCGCTCCCATAGTCGGAGCTCGGAGAGGGACCAGGAGCAGTGCACTTGTTGCCCAGGCCGTGGAACAATGGGCCACTTTGTTACCTTTTCATCCTCAGTGCAGGCAGATGGAACACATTAGCGGAAGGTTCCACTGGATGAGCTCTGCGGGGCTGCCGAGCACGTAGAACAG
>NW_015614749.1:0-865 GCF_001515605.1 Sinocyclocheilus anshuiensis
TCAGCAAACAGAAGTAGCTCCGGCCAAACAAGCTCAATCAAAAGGTGGCTTCACTGGACGATGTTAGCTCAGCAAATCCAGCTCTACACACACGGCTTCAAAGAATAGGTTCATCTCCTCCTAGCCTTTGATGTATTGTGTATTGATCACGAGGAGAGCCGGGAGAGAGTGATGCAATGGATGCCCTAAGAGGGATTAGTGGAGGCCAGGCCAGGCTCAAATACAAATGTTCCTGAAGAGCAGCTTGGTCTCTGGGGCTTGGCCAGCTGCCCTGTCCTCTGACCAGCTCTATAGGAGTGGGTGCTTTAAAAATGCCGGATTAAAAAAAATAAAATAAAATTTTAATTAAAATGAACGTGTTGGTGGATAAGAATTAATTCTAAGTCGTTTGGTCTGAAGTAACTTCACTTGAGTGTGATTATTGTAAAGGTATTACTCCATATATCACACTATTTTGCCGGTCCACTCCAAAGGGCTTCATATTCTCGGAGACTATCATGAATAAAGAGCTCTTGAAATGTAAAGGCCCAGTGATGTAACTGTTCTGGTGCCATGCAGTCATGCTTGGACAGCGCAGCACTCGTCTCCCTGCCACAGATGTCTTCATACCTTGTTTCTTGTCTCTCGTCAGCTAAGTTAAGGTAGAATGACATTGCGATTGTTGTTTCTTTGCCACCCCAGACAATTGGAACAGCCCATCTTGGAACAGTCTGCTCGCACCTGTAGCCGACAGCCAGCGTGACAGGTCTCTTCAAAGTCTGTGTTTACGACTACATGAAAGAATGGAAGAGATGAAAATCCTCTTTGAAAGACACGAGCCGGGTATCTAAGCAGCAGCTTACGACATTTCATGGAAATAATATTT
>NW_015614750.1:0-865 GCF_001515605.1 Sinocyclocheilus anshuiensis
CCTGAATCTGCTCTGTTTGCCGTGTGTCGCGCTGTAGACGATCATTCTCGAGTGATCCTGCAGCCAATGGAAGACGACCCGTCCTCCGACTACATAAATGCCAACTACATTGATGTAAGTGGCGATGCCGCCTCCTCCTCCATTGGCGAACGTGTGAGAAACGTCTCTCCCTCCCTCGTATGTGAGGTCTTTTATGCATGCCTTTGTCTCAACTATACACAATATACAGCTTTCTTTTCTTCCTTGTTGGAGGTGCTTGCTGACTCACTGACATTGTTGTGCTCTCTCTCACTCTTATGCGGTTGATTTTGGGGCGGTAGATTTGGCTGTACAGGGATGTAAGTATCACTGTAGGCACATTCGAACACACTTCCCCTCTCTGTCTCACCCGCTTGCGCCGACACACATCCAGCTCCATTCTGTGGCTCTTCCTCACGCTGCCACTCATCTGCTTTGCCTGTGGCGTGGATGTCATGCATGTTAACATCCCTGGCCTGTGTTTCAGTTAACGCTCATGATTTTGGTGTCGTGTGTTTTTGTTTTCGTGGGAGGGGGGATTTGAAGTCGGGTCTCCCTGCAGTGTGTGTTTGATTCATAGAAATTGTGGTGTGTGCGTGTGCTGAGATTACAATTCTCCAAACAAAACGTAATTTTGCCCAATTTTGCATAGGCCACTGTAAAATAAATTACTCTCAGATTTGAATTGTTTACTGCTTCCAACAAAATCCTTTTTTTTTTTGTTTCTCTTGCAGGGATACCAAAGGCCCAGCCATTACATCGCAACTCAAGGTAAATGAGGAATGTTGAATTAATCGTGCCAAGAACAAAAACGTCTCAGGTTACTTATGTAACCATGGTTCCCTGA
>NW_015614751.1:0-859 GCF_001515605.1 Sinocyclocheilus anshuiensis
ATAACTGTATATTCACATTTTAAGTTTATATATTCAGATTTACATAATTCCTGTTTGGCGCCTAACAAAATATATAAGATATTTATATATGTGTTTTTCTGGGTTAATGAATACAGACCGTTCATCGCCTCCTGCAGCTTCAGCATTATTTATTAAGCGTGTCTCAAACCTCCAGAACTGCCTACTTAGACAAGAATTTTCTGCCATCGCATGCACGTCTGTTCCAGCTGCCGTGGGTAAGCAGTAAGCACCTCGCTAGATTTTGAGACACGGCTGTGTCCTGTTTTCAAACCGCGCCACAGCGCATTGAATAGCAGGCATGACCGAGGCCGATCCTGCGGTGAAACACAACCCGCCCGACTATAAGAAGCGGACGCGGCTGTACTGCATGAACGGAGGATTTCACCTGCAGATGCTGGAGCGCGTGAGGAAGACATCTACAGTGAGTGCTGAGATATGATGTTATTATAATGCGTTTATGCGCTAAATAGGGATCGTAGTGTGTGCTGGTGGATATGCTGTCGGATTCCCAGCTGAATGAGAATTAAGTATTTAAAAAATAATATAGGCAACATAGGGATGAATATTATTGAGAATGATAA
This sequence comes from Sinocyclocheilus anshuiensis, assembly GCF_001515605.1. Classification (NCBI taxonomy): domain Eukaryota; kingdom Metazoa; phylum Chordata; class Actinopteri; order Cypriniformes; family Cyprinidae; genus Sinocyclocheilus; species Sinocyclocheilus anshuiensis. The sequence goes on from NW_015614751.1 coordinate 603, forward strand.
TATTGACATTTTCATTTTAAAAGCGCAATATTGTGGTTTGTGCTAAAAATCATAATTTTTTCCTAAAAAATAAAACCAAAAGTATTGCTTCTGATGAAACGCGTTGTGTAAAGAATGAAATACTTAAATTGTATTGAGCATTTATGTCAGTAATTCACTATTTTATCATCTATCCGTCTATCCATCTAGCCGTCTATCTATCTATCCGTCTAATCTATCTATCCGTCTATCTATCTATCTATCTATCTATCTATCTA
>NW_015614752.1:0-865 GCF_001515605.1 Sinocyclocheilus anshuiensis
CGGGCAAAGCGAAGCCTGCCCAGAATTCCCACATATTTACTCCGGCATCCAGCTGACCACAGACGTACCGCATACTCCAGACCAAAGAAAAGTACCAGCACTAATTCCTGCAGAATGAAAGAGACAGACACACCATGCTTTCACAAAAGAGCACTAAATGCATATATTAGTGATATTACGCACTCATGACAATGAGAAATGACTGTAACTGAGACATAATGTGAGATTTACTAGACTATAACAATGTAAGTATAAAGAGCTAATTGATTCGACGGAGACATAATGTGTAATGCTGTGCTATAATATAACTCTGTAAGTATAGAGAGGTAATTTATTTGAGCAATGAGACGTCTGCTTTGAGAATGGGTTTAACAATACAGCTTTATTATGTGGAAAATGTGAATGGCTGTCATTGTAGAGCTCTTTGGCTATCTAGATATTCCTCATGAGGAATAGTAATGCCTTTTTAAAATATTGATGAGGTATGTCCAGAACAAAATCCTCCACTGTGTGCTGTGCACCTATTGCAACTCAATGCTGCAATCCCATGACCGAGATATATAATGACAGCTCTATGGACAAAGAATCCATTGAAATAATCGTATTTGTTGTTTATATGGCATAAAAGATAATAGCTGAATAATAATTTGGTCATGCATCATTTGGAATGTAGTTTGCAATTCAGAAAGCATATCATACTAATATACATGGGATGCGCGTAACAGATGCGTATTAATACTTCACAGCCCTGACACAGGGTTGTGTGAAAACACAAGACGGCTGGTTCATGGTCATGGCCAACAACAGCAGTTGCCCTCGTCTCCTTCTTAAAGAAGAGAAAACAAAAGAAGGCTGAGAGTCTGCT
>NW_015614753.1:0-865 GCF_001515605.1 Sinocyclocheilus anshuiensis
CTGTATTAATTCAGTTCTGTCTCATAGTAAATGTCCTAAAATAGTTTTTCTCGAGGGAATAACAAGAACGTATCTTCTCTGTGGCTGCAGCATATAATTAGGCTTGTGTGCGTATTGTATTTTTAAGAAAGGTTACAGTACTTCATCATAAAAATGCCATTAACGAGTTGGTTAGAGGCACTGAAGATGTATATAATTTCAGGGATAAATAAGGTGGCGAGTAACAAAGATGATGAATGGCAGTTCTATATGGGAATTTGAGATGCACCCATGGAGTGTCTGGGGTTTTTAATAGGTTTAAATGAGAGATGATGTCTATGCGTGGTTAATTTAGGGGCTATGGTGGAGACGAGTGTTTAGACTGTTAAAGGAGGACAGTATGTGTGTGTGCATATGAGGAGGGCAGCTCAAAGCACTGAGATTGTGTCGGGTAAATATAGTCTTTGGGCAGCCACACGTTCTGCACATGAGCTTTTAAAAAGGCCTCAGGAATTTACATCCGCGTGTTATTCCTGACTGCTCTATGTCTTTACCAGAAAACTGTCTCCATATAAACTCCACCCACTGAACTCTTAAGTCCACACCAAAAGCCAATGACACTCAAAGCCTCATCAAACAAATACTCTCATCAGTCCTCTACAGCAATCTATATGCACTCTACTGCATTCGCTTAGACAAACTATGACTTTATTAGTGCCAGAACTCATATTTAGATTTAATTCGAAAAGTGAAAAAACACTTCAGCATATCCCACAACAGCATTTGGGCATCTGGATCAAATTATTCTTTTTGAAAACTAGTTAAGCGTTTGGACACAATGGTCTCATGATCTTAAAAACCTTTTGATCTAAAGCATTTTGCTTAA
>NW_015614754.1:0-865 GCF_001515605.1 Sinocyclocheilus anshuiensis
CCAGCGACTTAAGACTGCTTTTGTGCTCCAGGGTCACAAATAAGTTTACTTTTTCTGTTAATAATAGGATGGCACCATGTCATCAGAACAGACAAGGTGATTAAAAAAGGCAACGATTCATTTTGCTCTTAACATTTCCATTTAGCAGTAGATTTCAGAACTCCGAGACAGTAAGAAAACAAAAATAAGTGGTGAACATTTGTCTCTCAGGGCTTTAGGTGCATCAGCAGCTGACGTCATCTACAGCTCCTGACAGCGCAACAGCTGCGACTGTGGAAATCAAGGGGAATGACCATTAGCATGACAAAGGTACCAGATAACTGAGATTATAACACAGCCTCAATGGCTTCAGCGCAACATTGTTGTTTTGCAAATGATCTCAGAGGATATAATACATGTCTAGATGGCATTACAGTGAGGCTGTGATCTTACACTAACAGCTCGTGTTGTCTGTGCCTGTTACAGGTCTATCACCTTTCTAATTATAACTCATTCCTCTGGCCCTCCAAGAATGGAAGTTTGGGCTGGTCCATCTGTGGCCTAAACTTAGCCGTGTGTCTGCTCAGATCTGTGTGCGTCACACTGACCCTCAGTGCTTCAGAGCCTTCATGTGTTCCTCTCTGTGGATACTTCACACTCGACAGGTAAGCTACAATTCATTTATTACAGCAGAAGCATGGCACAACAACCTGCATTAACTCATCATTTAAAGAGCCGCCAAACTTCTCTTGGTGGACTGATACTAGACATTTGTTTGTTTGTTTCTGAAATACTTATAGCAGCAGCAACTGTTGTTGAGGCTGTTCTCTTGAGGGGGTCTTCCTCCTCTTTTATTGTGAATTGACTGTTATTCCTGATAATGAAC
>NW_015614755.1:0-865 GCF_001515605.1 Sinocyclocheilus anshuiensis
TTATGGTTTATTTTGCATGCTTTTATTTGTATCTTATGAGTTTTTATTTGTTATTGCTTTTGATATTATTTAATTGTTTATAAATTGTACAACACTTGTTGTTTTTAAATGTGCTTTATAAATAAACGTGAACTTGAAGCGCTATACAAATAAAGGTGACTTGACTTTACTTGACTTGAAGATAAAATAATTCCTTGAAGTTCCAGTGGCTGCAGTTTTGGGATGATGGTTTTGGGAAATCCAGGAAGTTTAGACAAGTCTAGACATCAGTGTCTTGAAATGATCTCATCTGTATTGTGTAGTATGACATGTTTCAGTTTGACTCAAAAACATTTCCACTTCATATTCAGATATCATAGCAAAAGTGAAAACAAGCACTTTGCAGTATCTGTACTTCCCTCATCAGCGAAAGTTCCAGCATAATTTAAGCCATCGTTTATATTAAGTGAATTCCTGATGTCTAGAATAAGATGCTAAGATGTTTGTGAACTTTCTCTGGTTGGGGAGGATTATGCAGGAGTTATGTTTGACTTTCTCTCCAGAATCATGTATAAAGACGCGCATATTTTCCAGTACATTTATCATTAGTGATGTTTACTTTCTGTTGCCTTTTCTGATTTTACTCACAAATTCTTCAGAATACATAATGTTGTTGACCTAATTATTGAATTTCAGTTTGACCGTTGTGCGTCAATTTAAGAAAGTTACACAAACATCATAAAAATATTATACCGTGTATTAATTTTTTTCTGCTTTCACGGATCGTAGCTACCAAAAAGTAAGTAATCCCTTTAACCTTCCGGTGCTCCTTGATAGTGAGCAAAGTTTTTATTTACATTAAATGAATGTACTATATTTTAGTTCA
>NW_015614756.1:0-865 GCF_001515605.1 Sinocyclocheilus anshuiensis
TAATTGTAACCTTTAATATTATAGTAATGTGCAAGTAATAGGACTCCCTACATAGTTTACAGTATTAGCTGAGATTTTTTTATCCTTATGAAGATTAATTATGAATGCATTTATTTCAAGACAGATCCACAATTTGTTTAGTTTTGTTAAAAGAAGCAATTTTGATTATTTCCCCCCATGCTGTTTATACACTTTTTGAAACAAATCTTCAACAAGAAACACAAAAATTATTATACAATTACCACAGTTTTTATGATTTCATATTAATTGCACATTAACTTTTAATACATAAATTTGCTATACTTACTTTTACAGACTATCAGGAAGACAGCTAATATTATTAAACACAAGCTTTACTCTTTACAATTTAATACTTGTTTTCCTAACATTAAATAATTTCATTATGTATTCATTAAGAATATGACCAGTACTGCACATGTAATGTAACTATATATATCTACATATTTTTACATATGCACAAAAAATTGGGGTGAGTAAGAATTTTTAAAGCTTTTGAAAGAAGTCTCTCATGCTCACCAAGGCTGCATTTAGTTAATAATAAAAAACAACAACATTAAATACAGTAAAACAGTAATAATGTGACATTATTACCATTTAAAATAGCTGCTTTATTTTATTTATTCCTGTGATGACAAAGTTGAATTTTCAGCAGCCATTCTCCAGTCCAGTCTTAAATCAAAAATCTTTTGTAACATTATAAATGTCTTTACTGTGATTAATGTGTCCTTGCTGAACAAAGTGTACATTTAGGCTAGTAACCGTAATTTTGTGAGTCTGGTTCCTCCTAAAATAAACGGTGTCCACTTACAGCATACATGCAGTGTAATTTTAAACATACTGTATA
>NW_015614757.1:0-866 GCF_001515605.1 Sinocyclocheilus anshuiensis
AACCCAATTAACAAGATAAGAGGTGTGTATATATACACAGCAGACCTACCTCTGTTCCTTGACAGTTTTTCCCAGAATCCCTCCGCCACCCCTTACAACTATTTCTGTATTAACCTGTAGGAGGGGTACTCCGGGTTCGGGCCAAAATTCAGAGCTCGGAGCCCTTCCCTCCGACAGCATGCCAAATACGCATAACCTTTACTCTGTTTACTATATGTAAGTGTGAACTATCTGTCTACATTTTCTCAAACAGGTAACTTCCTTCTCAAATGTCAAGGCCAAATTTTTGGTGTGTACTAAGTGTAGTTTCCCACGCAAATGGAGGGTGGGCAGAAGAGGTGGGGGTGTAGGTAACCAATTGTGAGGCAATCAGTCTTCTGATGCCACCTAGCCGCAATATATCAGCGTTTTATCTGGCCCCTTTGACGCATGCCTACTGCGATAAATCACCCTCTGGATGGCAGGCCATTAAAAATTGTCCCAGCAGTTTCTGACCTTTGCCTTGTCATGGGTACATTCACTCATTTTGATATTTACATTTGCAGCCCTGGCATCAAGTGTCCGTCAATCTGAAATAATGTTTGTTTAAAAAAAAAAAGGCTGTAGATATTTGAGGCTTATGAAGGTGTTTGCATTAGTACAGTATAGGTGCTGTGCTACTGATGTACCACCAGATATGTTGTTGGTTGTGGTACTCATCAGTTACAAAATATGATATGGGTGATTTTTTTTTTTTTTGAGTAGACGTGCAAGATGTGACAGATTTACTCTCTTCCCTTTACTACAGAAAAGATACTTTAGATCCAGATCAGGCATTTTCGTTTTCTAGAAGTTTAAAATAACAATAAATGAAACTAAGTTTTACA
>NW_015614758.1:0-866 GCF_001515605.1 Sinocyclocheilus anshuiensis
CTGTAACTTGAATTAAAGTGGAAGAGACTCACGCTCCGCACTGCCGCTTTAACTGAAGCAAAAACTGTATTTATTGTTTGAATTTTGCGATACAATAGACATTATTTGAGAGCTAAGACATTGTTTCTTATGAGATAATAAATAAACAAATAATATTTGAAGGAAAAAACACGGACATGGCAACCCCGGCTTGAACTATGGGTGATTCATAGGGTCAAATAGGACTAGTGTTAACAACGCTATTTTTTAAATAGGATTGTGTTTTTTATCGACAGCTCTATAGTCTACATTAGAGGCATTTGCAGTCTGACAGGTTTTTCTGTGCCCTTTTGTTTGACAGCATATAATTAGCCCTGATCATGGCTGTTTTTTTGGATTGCCGATAGCGCAGAAGGGTTTTGTTTACCGATACCGATTATTGGCCGATACATCGGTGCATCCCTAGTAAGCAGTCATAATCGACCTAAGATTGATGATTCCATCCCACATCTGCAAATCCACCTCCACTTGCTCTTGACCTATAAGGATTTTATTCAAGCCCTTCCTTACAATTAAGCCTCAGCAGTGGTTTCTCTCCGTTGGATATCCATAGCTTCCCTTAACAAATTCAAGACTCTGACGCTTGCATTCTGGACTGATTCTGGATCAACACCGTCTAACAGGCTCTCTGGGGTCAGTGAACTGCACGACCAGAGTTAATGTCACTTACTAGAAAATGTACACTCCCACTGGGGTGGAATGATTTTTGAGCCTTCAACAACAAACCATCTGAGCCATCACACACACCTCCATAACCATAAATAAATGCTAATCTTTAGCAGCAAAACAAAAATATATAAAATGAAAAAAATATATATACATTTTAA
>NW_015614759.1:0-866 GCF_001515605.1 Sinocyclocheilus anshuiensis
AAGAATCATAAATGTATTTTGTACGATTAAACACTTTAACCTGAGGCAAAGATGGACTGAACCTTCTTATTTGTTGGAAAAAATATGTAAAAACCTTTAAAACCTGATAAATTAACTTAAAGATCAACACTGCGTAAGCCATTTTTATATTTTTTATCATTAAATAAGTTTCGTCTTCACTGTAAATACACCCATCATGTTGTCCTGCCTAGGTATAACCAAGTGCTGGACAGGAATGTGTTGATGGCAGTTAAATATCAAGAGAAATCTATTCAAGAATTAATGTGATTACCAGTCAATAGCAATTATAGCAAGCTGAAACTCTGTATCCAGGTCTCATTAGCGAAGCTGTTAGCACAGACAGGCCTGTTTATTTTTAGCTGAGGGCCAAGGCAAGGCAAAGGTGCAGGGGGCAGTGTGTGGAGACTATTGATTAGAAGCATATGCTCGTATGTTGGGGCCAATCTGACCGTGGTTAATGACAGAGTAGAGGTGATGAGTGCTAGCACAGCTGTGGCTGCTGTCGGCTATCACCTCACCTTTCAGCACTCCAACCTATAACATCACACAGACATAAAGCATCCACATGAATGAGAGCTCCATGTGCACTGGGTCTTATATCCACCTTATTTTTTTACTTAAGAGCAGGTGTGGCCATTTGTATCTTTAATGTGCGAGGCTTCCGGTGTCATCCACTTCCAGTTGTTTTAGCTGTAACAGTTTGTTTTGAAGTTTGATATTGCAAACATGTATTTGTTATCATATTATTTAAATGTATTATTGTAATATCCCTGTTGAAAAATCCAGCACATGCTGGTTAGGTTTTGAAGCATGGCTGCTGGTTTGAGCTGGTTTAAGCTGGTCAT
>NW_015614760.1:0-866 GCF_001515605.1 Sinocyclocheilus anshuiensis
TCATCAGAGAAGAATGCCAATGTGTTTTTAAAGCACTAATCACACCAATTGTTTTTCTATAGCCTTTTCCAGAGGATATTAGGAGGCAGTGGCAAGGAAAAATTATTTTTTTCTACTTACGATTTACATACTGTTTGCTGACTGAGGTTTAGTTTCATTTAGGATGCTGCCAATGTAGACAGTGGGCAGAAAGCCATGAGGCAGCTCACTAGGCTTTGGATCACAGCCAATGTTTGCTAAATTTTCAATAGCTTAATGTATAGCTGCACAATTAACTGTACAACTACAATGACGGCACAATCAAGTTGCGTATTTATGTTATGCTGTAGGTAATAATGAGATGTCTGTGGTGAGGCAGAACTGTGGTTCCAAACATTCCCCACTGCATGAATAATTAATGTAAAGTACTGCAGTACAGTATATGCAAAATAACTGAAATGGTGATAAAATGCATGTACGGTATGTCCATGTGAGCTATGCTTATTTTGTGTGTAATGTAAGTTATATTTCTTAATAACTAGTTGTATATTCCAGCAGTTTTGATTGGGTGGACCAGCTGAACCTGACCCTTATGTGGCCTTGATTGTTAAAATGAATGAGGTATTTTTCTGACAGAAACCACAAAAAGTGCACCATTTTACCTCAACTTTGATGCATGGCCAGTGCTGCTTCATCATATTGATACATGCTAGTACACAAGAGCATGATCAGTCAGATGTCCTACTAACAGAGGCAATGCAGCACAAATCAATGTCAAGAACAGAGTGTAATATTACAGCTTTTCCATCAAAAGGTCACATCGTGTGACATCGGGACATTTATCCTATCACATTCAGTAATGAATCTGCCTGCCAATCTCCCTTTTG
>NW_015614761.1:0-866 GCF_001515605.1 Sinocyclocheilus anshuiensis
TTATTTTATTTTTAATAATGATTTTAGTTATTGATTTTATGATTATGACCTTTGGAACTTTGCAACTGTTTAAAAATTGCACAAATTTTTGTTCAACTTTTTACATTATTATTACAGAAGTGATCTATTTCTATACTCGGCATTAACAAAACAAAAAATACTGCTTAAAAAAATACTGAAATATGAAATCTCTAAGACCAAAACAAATTTATTGGCTACAAGGTTCTTTGTGTTCTAAATTAAAATTGATAAACATCATCTAATACCGTTTAATCTTTGAATAAACAAATTTGGACTCATTTGTGAAACAATGTAAAAACCTGACAAAGTTTTTCAGCTAAAATATGTACTTTTCTTTAAGTAAAACACTGACACAATGCAGTAAGTTCATTTAAGCTGCTTTCTTCAGTTACTATGAGTCTTTTGAATGCGCATGACAGCATTAGACACTGATCAGTATTAAGAATGAAATCTAGCTTAAAAAGAGTTTGTATCTTTGCTGCAATATTTATCAGTTTCCTGTAAGTGATGTGTATGTCTGTCCACAGGAATGGTGGAAAATCAGCAGCAGGCCCTTTATATTACTGACGGAAACCGGCACTGTTCTCTACCAGCTGTCTATAATCAACCTCAGTGGGCCTGCAGTCACTTGACTGGCTCATGAGAGCACATGCCCATTAGTAAACTTATTGAAAAGGCTTTTTCTTTCAGAGAATTACTGACTCTCAGCTTGAATGAGGGAATCTGAGAGTGTGGTGGAGAGAAGAGAGGAAGAGGTATTCTTTCGAGGCGAGATGCGTGACGTGGTTGGGTGAGATAGGAACGGTTACCACTTGAGCCTCAAATCCCAGGCAGATGTGACCTCA
>NW_015614762.1:0-866 GCF_001515605.1 Sinocyclocheilus anshuiensis
TTCACTGGGAGCTGCTGCCTATCATTGGAAGTGAAGGTCACACATTTTACAGTTCCTCCGAGGGAAGGTGGAAAATGAGAAATGCTGTGGCATTAAGAAAAGACTGTAATAGTTACATTGTTAAAAGAACGATTATTATTATTGAGCTATCCAAGGTCAGAATAGAAAAGAGGGCAGCTGCAGTCCTAATAGATGCTTATTTCGCCGTTTACCCTTACCCGTGTAATAGCGGTCTAGAGTTAATGAAATAGAATGCCAATTATACTCTACCTCAGCTTGGCCATGACCGCAACCAAAGGCCTTTACACTTGAATGAGAACAGACATGCTGCGGTTCTGCCTGTGGACAAACTAATATCAGAATAACAACATAAGATTTAATTTTTTTTAATGATCTACGTAAAATGTCCATATACTGAATGGAAAAAGCCTTGGTTTAAAGACACACTTTATTCAGAACATAAAGCCACACACTGCAGCTACATTCTTGATAATTGGTGTGTGTCGTAATCCATCAAACCCTTAATTAAATGCAGTATTGACACTGCAGTAGATTTAAAATATGCCTTATAACTTTAAACTATCATTAGGTGGGTTGGAATGACAGACCGTCAATTGGTTAATTAGTTAATGACTTCAGTTTTCATTTATTATCGGGGCGCAGGAAAGACAAACTGTATTTTCAAGATTAAACCCTGTTAGGTTCATTTAAAGACACAGCTGATTCAAGAGAGGAAACTTTTCTGTGTGCAGCCAACATGATCACATTAGTATTCATGAGTATTCATTTATAAATGGTCTGTATACGTTATACTCTTTATAAATTGTGATGTATACATCATCTGAAAGCTGAATAAATAAGCTTTC
>NW_015614763.1:0-858 GCF_001515605.1 Sinocyclocheilus anshuiensis
GTGTGTGTGAGAGAGAGAGAGAGAGAGAGAGAGAGAGAGATAGAGCACAAGCAGTCCTGAAATGACAGAGCGCGGGATCGCACTGGTCTCCCGCCGCGCGCTGAGGGTTTGGATACGCTGCGCTCTTGTGTGTGTGTGTGTGTGTGTATCTTGCGTCTTCAGAGTTATGGTTCATCCTCAGTTCAGGTGCTGTTCGGGTCTCTCTCTCTCTCTCATTAAATATGTTCTCATTATGCAAATGAGGTTTCCGCCCGCTCATATCATTAACTCTCATACAGTTATTCTCGTTTGCAGCGTCGGTCTTTGCTCAAACAGTTTCGCTATAACTCATTTAACCCATTAATCGTGCTAATAATACGACGAACAGCGAGAACTCCTCTGATGTGCGCGTTTTCTTCGCTATTTGCCTCCAGAGAAACTCCTTTTGGTGATGCAAATTATGGTGGTAATGCTTTCCTAAATGATGTTTTCTAAGATTTCTTTCAGGGCTTTTAAGATTTAGGGGAGTTTGTAGTCATAATCAGCTTTATTTTAAAACGTCCGGAGAGAATTTGGTTTTAATCTGCGATGGAAAACACCCTGAGTGGGTATGAGTGCTTAACTAGATATAGTTTGTGGAAATGTAGCTCGAGAAACCTTCCTTTGGGACAATCCTCAAATTATTATTTTTTTTTTGTTACATGTTTATTTATTTTTTACAGTATAGCGTCTGGGTTAGTCTGATTATAGGTCTATATTAAAAACAATAGAAGTATATGATATGATCTCATTTAGATGCACTCTTAAAAATAAAAGTTCTTTATTGGCATTGAAGGTTCCATGAAGAACCTTTAACATCCATGGAAACTTTCCATTGCA
>NW_015614764.1:0-866 GCF_001515605.1 Sinocyclocheilus anshuiensis
CGCTGAATCAGCTTGAGCTGTAGAGAATGAATGTTAGTTCAGATTCATCATACTGTAGAACAGGGGTTCTCTGAGAAATCATCTTCTAAACCGTATTTTCCGTACTACAATTTGCGTTTTTATCATCTGAAACATGCTACGATTTATTCCAAACACGCACTAACGTCAAATAAGCAAAACACAGACACTTAAAATTATGCGCTTCAATGTTTCTAGATATATTTCCCATGTCTGTGTGACAGTAGGCAGTTCACTGAGAGTTTTGGTTCATTTTTGTGACTCGTTTTAGAAAGTTGTTCACGTCAAAAGCATTTTGTTTCTTTTCTTTTACTGTACAAAAACTAGGAGGTTTTGCTGTTTGTTTGTTTTTGCAGGAACACAAATAAAAATAGACCCTTTATCGTTTGAATGAAGTCTTTCCTCTTATCTGATGGAGTATTTTGTTTCTGCTGATCGCGCATATCTATATCTAGCACAATATCATTTCTAGCACAATATAGTTTCTAGCAATACACAGTCAGCGCAAGCATTCGTGGCGTTTTTCGAAACACATTATTAGCATATGTGAATTGATGCTGTTTTAAGTAGATATTGGGACACTAGAGAAGTACAAAGCCTTCTTTAATAATAGTTAAGAAACCAAATGTTACTCTGCAACTAACGATTAATTCATGGAAACGATCCATGCTGAATGAGAGGGACGTGATCAGCTTCAGTTTAGCTTTAAATACGTTTTTATAGGCTCGGCATTTCAAATAAATGTTGTTTGGAGTGAATGCAACTGTAATTTACTTTTATTTTATTTTATACTTATATTTTTCATTTTTGTTCTGTAAAATATGGAATAGTGTAAATATGTGGACCGT
>NW_015614765.1:0-866 GCF_001515605.1 Sinocyclocheilus anshuiensis
CACAAGAAGCTAATGTGACAACACTTTCACTTGAGGGTATTACAGACAAGCCAGAAGTTCCTGTTGATTCCAACAAAGAGTTTACTCCTTCTGTGCAACCAGAGATGTCTACAGCATCACAGACAGCAGATGAAGAAACCAGTACAACCTCAGTACAAATCCAACAACTCCAAACATCTGAGGCTCTTAGTACTTCACCAACGGAGATAGTGACAAAATATTTGCAGCTAGACTTTACGGCCTAAAGCACAACAAAGATCTCTCAAGAAGTTCATCTGTGCATCATTGACTGTGAGGGGCTGCAATGCAGAACGGATGGAAATGCAGGTACTAACCGCACACGTGCCAGTGATTTTACAAACAACACTATTACTATTGGTAGTCCATTAATCACAACAGTTGTAATCACAGTTTGAAATACAGCTACACATTTAAGCACCATTTTCACTCAGACTGGGATTTACAACACAACAATCAAGTGGAGCCATGCATCTTTTCCGCTGACAAGCAAAGTGCCGTTGGAATCACATGTGGGGAATGATTACATCTAAGACTGTGTTGAATAAATGTGGTGTCTAGAATTAAAAAAATTGGTGTTAATTCTCAGGTTGCGCTGTAACTATCCCTGTCGCTTCCCTGAAAGAAAGAAAGTGCCTGGCAGTTTAGCAATTGAAGCAAAATTCTTGGCTCGCTACTTTATAATATTACATTATGCTCAAGGAAATAGTGTCTTTAGTACAATTTCTTTAATCTTTTGTAATGTATGATTATTTAGATTTATTTATAGATTGTTTATTTACTATGCAGCTCTCTCCTAACAGAGATACTGTATTGTAATTGGTCAATCACAGCATTCATATCGCTGC
>NW_015614766.1:0-866 GCF_001515605.1 Sinocyclocheilus anshuiensis
TGTAAAAGTGCATGTAGCATCCTATGACCCCTTTAAAGTAAAATTTGTCCATGCAAAACTCACTGCCACAATATGGGTTCAATATTTTGGTTTGGGGTTTGTTCAAATCATGACACTGAAGTGCTGCTTGACATATTTATTGACTTGTATTAAGACCGGATCAGTTCAGCGCGGCTGTGAGACAGACAAACGCCGTTACTCACTTGAGGCATTCACACGTGACGAGCAGATGAGACTCGGTCATCCTGAAGATGTTGTGAATGGCTCGGGCTGCCAGGATCTGTCTCATGGTCTCATAGATGACGTCTGCGCTCTCTGTGGCCTTCACCTCCATGGAGCCCAAGAACCGAACGATGAAAAGCTGGTGCAGAATGGAGTCTGAAACGACATGCGAGACTCGGTCTGACTTCACACCAACATGAAATCAACATGCATTTTCTTAATAAAAGTCATATTGTGCACGCATCAAAAACTGATTTTATAATCTTGCATCAGAATGCAATAACTTTCTCTGCTTTTCTACTCATGTAGAAAAAAGGAAAAATAATATGAATTAATCATATCATAGCCTGCTTTGGACAATTCAATAAAATCAGATGAAAATCCCAGCCTATAATATGTCCCAGAATATTCTATTTCACCAGAAAATACATGACATTATGTAAATTAAATGCACTGCAAATTGCATTTCATGTGCAATTTAAGCTATTAAAGAAATAGCACACACATAAATTTAAATTCAGTCGATTTATTATTTTTTTGAACTCATGTTCTAATTATATATATTTCTAATTTTGGCTTTTTAAACTCTTTTTGAAAGTAGTCTCTTCTGCTCACCAAAGCTGCATTTATTTGATTAAAAATAC
>NW_015614767.1:0-866 GCF_001515605.1 Sinocyclocheilus anshuiensis
TGTGTGTGTGTGCGTAGGCATAGGCATAGGTTCCTAAAAAAAAATGTAATCTCCAAATTTTCAAAATGTATCAATATGAAATGTAATATGAATTTGTACATTTTCAAACATTTGCAAAGGAAAATGCCACACCAATGTATTTTGTTATCCAAAACAGTTAATCAATATTGTATAAACATGTTTGTTAAAGGGATAGTACACCCAAATATGAAAATTCTGTCATCAATTACTCACCCTCATGTTGTTTCACATTTTGTTTCAAAGTTTTCTGTCCCTCCACTGAAAGTCCATGCAAGCAAAAATGTGATGCTTCAAAAAAAAAAAAAAGACATTGTAAACTTAATCATATGAACCAAGTGGTTTAATTCAACTTTTATTTACATTGATCAATGCACATACTGTAGAGAATATCAAATATGATAAATTTGATGATGAACTTTTTGAAGAGTCAAACTTTTGGTAGCATGGACTTTTAATGAAGAGACAGAAATTGCTAAGGTTTCAATAAAAATAGCTTAATTTGTGATTTGAAGATGAATGAAAGTCTAATGAAACATGAAGGTGAGTAATTGATCACAGAATTTTCAGTTGGGTGAACCTTTTAAAAGTACAAATTTGCCATGTACATAGTCTCTCAAATTAATTTGAGCTCATAAATGCTGCATGACAGTAACAAAATAATTACAAAAATGTTATAAAATAGTTTTAAATGGAAGCACAGCATGTCACATTGCAGTACAACTTTTGTGGCATTACAAAGCTAGCATTTCTGTAACACCTTACTTTTTCAACAACAACTGAACCCAAACAGACAGCTTTTCTTTCTCTCTCAGCATTTCAAAAACTGCAGCAACCTTTAAAAATTC
>NW_015614768.1:0-866 GCF_001515605.1 Sinocyclocheilus anshuiensis
AAAACCTGACACCTAAGCAATCGCCTGTGGCTTGAACAGGTTGTTGCTCCGTGAGGCCCATAAGCACGTCTTTAAAGAACGCCCGCTAAAGTCAACAAAGCACACCCCTCCTACAGGATACAGTTAAGGATGCTGCGCTCGTCATTTGCATAGCACATCTTCTGGGACGACCAAGTGTGTGTATTAGCTCTCCTTTTCCTTATTCCTTTCTCTCCGTTTAAGTTTTCTCACTTTATCATCATTACACCTTGTGCATTTCTAAAAATCTTCTACCTAATCTGGTGTCCACTGTCAAAAATGACCGACCTTTTAAAAATTGCTTGTAAATATCTAACTATGCTATATTATCACCAAATCTTGGATTCAGCTTTTTGCCAAATTGTTTTCTTTCAATTAGCACAGGCTTTGTGTTTCTTTTTGGAACTGACTGATCATAGGCCTCATTGATCTGAGCTTACGCACTTCAGGTTTGAAGTGGAAAAAAAAAAAAAAGCATTATTTGTCAATAATTTTGGCAATGTTCACTGAAAACCTGAAGCTTAAGATCCTAAATAAATACAAAACCTGTGCTATCTGAAAGAAAACAAGTTGATAAAAAGGTTGAATCTAAGATATGGTCATAATATAGCAAAAGGAGTCATGTACAAGCAATGTTTAAAAGGCCAGTCATTTTTTACCCGGAACACCAAATTTAAGTTAAAGATTTTTTAGAGCATAATGAAAAATGTATAAGCAATTTTTTGTAGGTAATTTTTTTACAGGGAACATCACAAGTGTAACAAAGTAGGAAAAAATCCTAAAAAAGTACAAAAATTATCCAATGAATGTACAGCACTCTCTTCCACCTTCAATACCACGACTGAGGT
>NW_015614769.1:0-864 GCF_001515605.1 Sinocyclocheilus anshuiensis
AGAAACAATCAGCCATCTTTATTAATATTTCACTGTAATCTGCATATTCATCTGTTTCAGTCACATACATTTTTCTGCTCATCCACAATATTTGTATCTATCAGCAGGGCAATATAATGGCAGTGACTACAAAAACACATGAACAGAGATATCAAGACAAAATGCTGATCATTGGATATGATCCATACCGGGTCCCAGAAAAACATATTTACAGATCTCAAGTTAGCAAAGACCCAAAGTTACCAAATCGAACATTTATTTTTATTTTTATTATTCATACTTTTTATTTTCTTCACTTGGCAAACATTCCATTTACAGATAATGAAGTGTTTGGTAAAACCCTCTCAGCCCTAACCCACCCAAATGTGTCAGGCACAGTTATATGTAGATTGTTATCATAAATTCAATAAACACAAATAAATGAAATAAGCTTAAAATAAAAAACAAACAAAAAATAATCTCTTTAGGCCAGCACTTCACCGTTCACCAGTGTTATATGGATTGTGGAATAAATATTTGGTAGCATCTATGCTAAATGTTTTCTGAGACCTGATATGAAACAAATTTAATGATCTTTTTTTTCAGTTTTTTCTTGGTATCTCTGTTTATGTGTGTATTCACCACTATTTACTTGGTGGTCTTAAATATGGTGGATGAGCAGAAAAAGTCATGTGACTAAAACAATTATTATTATTATTATTATTATTATTATTATTATTCATTTTAAATGAATTTTTCTTGACACAAATTAAAAAAAAATATTGACTGTGGATAAAGCGCTGCAGTGAAATTTGTAAATGTTGTTGGCACAAAACATTTTTAAAAGAACTTTCATGGTCAATTTGTTTTTTAATTTTAATTTAT
>NW_015614770.1:0-866 GCF_001515605.1 Sinocyclocheilus anshuiensis
TTTGTAAATTTTGAACACAAAAAAGTTACGGACTGCAGCTTTAAGCAAACAAAAATTTTGGCTTGTCTGAGGGTGAGTAAATTTTAAGCACATTTTCATTTTTGGGTGAGCTATCCCTTTATTGGGCTATGGTAGTAAATTGTTAGTAGATTCATATTATACATATATGACAGTTGTCTAAAAACAGTTTAAGGACTAGAATACACTCAAGGAGGGAAAACGAAGTAAATCCTATTAATCAAAACATTTTTTGCAGTAGGTGTTCTGCATATCGTATAGACTGTGTTTAATATAAACACTTTAGGCAATGACTGCATACAGCACAAATTCGACTTGAAGCTATTTTGCATCCGATTAAAACCTGTTTGCCTCTATTATCTGTTCTTATTCTAGATGAATTGGCCCAGACATATTTGATCGTATATGAGACACATTCTTGCAAGTGGCGAAATGGCTAAGTATAGCCTAGAATTTATTTGCCATTGCCTGTGCTCCAAAATGTGATTCATAACATGTGGCTGATCAGAGTACATTCATTTTACAGCATGCAAAAGTGTGGCCATTTTTTGTTTATACTTAATAACATAGTCTTTAACTATACCTCTAACTTTATCAACCAGATGGTGTTTGTGAAAATTTGCAACGTTTGGTAAAGAAT
Organism: Sinocyclocheilus anshuiensis; assembly: GCF_001515605.1. Taxonomy (NCBI): domain Eukaryota; kingdom Metazoa; phylum Chordata; class Actinopteri; order Cypriniformes; family Cyprinidae; genus Sinocyclocheilus; species Sinocyclocheilus anshuiensis. Next base: position 659 of record NW_015614770.1, read on the forward strand.
TGCAGCAATGCAGGTTTGTGCAACTGAGTCAGACTGTTCTTTAGATAAATTACTATCAGATCTATCAGATCTAGATATGCTTAATACCAGTGTGACAAAACAATGCTCAGTGCATCAAAAGATTAATCCATGGCTGTCATTAAAATAGCCTGCCAAATGCACTATTGTCTTAAAGGGGTCATATGATGCTATTTTAAAGATCATTATT
>NW_015614771.1:0-856 GCF_001515605.1 Sinocyclocheilus anshuiensis
GTGTGTGTGTGTGTGTGTGTGTGTTCAGGACAGTGGTGATTATCCACTGGCGATGGCAGGTCTGGTGTGGAAGAAGTTTAAATTAAGCTTGTGCGAGTTCATCGCGGTCCTGGTCCGACAGTGCCAGTACAGCATCATCTATGATGAGTACATGATGGACATGGTCATCTCTCTCCTCACCGGCCTCTCAGACTCACAGGTCAGAGCGTTCAGACACACCAGCACCCTGGCAGGTGGGTGACTTTAGGCTAGGTACCGTGTAATGTTCAGAATACATACTACCACTACTTCTGCAGCATAAACATACTATTGTGTCATGAATTTTGTCATGCAGTTTTCAGTTAGTGTGTTCTTATTGATAAAGGTATGAATTATACACTCTAACCCTACAGTTAATTCACTGTATTTTAGCCATGAAACTGATGACCGCTTTGGTGAATGTTGCTCTGAATTTGAGTATCAATTTGGACAACACACAAAGACAATACGAGACAGAACGCAACAAGAGCATCGGGAAACGAGCCAATGAACGCCTGGAGCTCCTGCTGCAAAAACGCAAGGAGGTGATACACACACACACACACACACACACACATATATACTGTAAAACCTGATTCAAACATGTTCTTTTGTTATTATTAGCTCCAGGAAAACCAAGATGAGATTGAGAACATGATGAATGCCATTTTTAAAGGAGTATTCATCCACAGATACAGGTGAGCAAACATCCCAATAATTAACTGACTGATTCAATCAATTCATATTTTAAAATGATCACACAGTCTGATAAGAGCTGTTTATATTTTCCACATATTTGTGTGCAGGGATGTGATTGCTGAGATCAGGGTTGTCTGCA
>NW_015614772.1:0-866 GCF_001515605.1 Sinocyclocheilus anshuiensis
AGAGGAGCACCTTTCAAAGCTCTCATCAGTTTGTGTGTGAAGGCAATCATGTTTCTGGATCTCCTCTAACTTGACAGACTGTGTTCATATTTTTTAGAGGTGTCTGTGTGTGAGATAATTAGCCCGTGGAGACTCATTTTCCCATTGTCCTCCCATTCAGCTTGCATCAATCAATCACAAGAAACAGTTGAAGAGGAGGAGTTTTTGTGTGTACTTGTCAGCCTTGGTTAGATGTTTTTAAAATTGTAAATTACAGTTAGGAACATACACGTTTTTTGTTGTTGTTTTTATATTTTGTGTCATATGCTTAGTGAAATTATAGCAAATTTGTGTGTGACAGAATCAATTGTCTGATCCTAAAAGGTCAGACTCTTCCACTAATTCACCAGTCAGTCAAACACTGACAGGAGTCATTTACACATACATACAGAAACGAAAGAAGAATATCAGCCACCATGACAAGCACAATCAATCAATAAAAGAGAAACCTTTCAAGACTCTCTTCCAAAGAGACACTGTCATGGCAAACTATCTTAGCAGATTCGCTAGTTTAGCTGAAGTGTATTATTGGTACAGCTGTAGACGGAGTCTGGAATTTAGCTGGAATTAGTCTAAATATTTTTTGGATTGGAATATAGTATTATATTGACAGATGATCTAAATGATTGAAACCAGCAGAAATGCATAAATGTCTTTATGAGAAAGTTTAATTGATTAATTGAAGGCATGGATGTGTTCAAAGTTTGGTTCTGACTTGAAGCCATCTATGTTGGCTGTGCAGAAATAGACAAACTATTTGGGAATATTGTATCTAAAATGTAAGTTCATCAGTATTAACTGTTGAATAAATAATATTAAACTAGTAA
>NW_015614773.1:0-866 GCF_001515605.1 Sinocyclocheilus anshuiensis
TGGTTGCTGAGCAACACACAAACGTAAACAAAGGTGCATGTTTGTAGAGCAATTTACAACAGCTTCGAACGTGGCTCAGCCAATCAGAATCAATGACCGTAACTATCCGTTTTATAAATGACTGCTAATGACTTGCAAAGTTACTTATAGATAGTAAAATGTCTAAAGTGGACTTTCAAAATAAAGTGTTAGCAATAAAACTAATAAATGAGGCAGATACAAATGCAAGGAATTCATAGCTATTGACTGACTGTGCAACACAATTCATTTTAAGGCCTTGCTTCCACCAACATTTTTGTGTGAATGTGATGGTTGGCAATAGTTGTCCCGGCACTTCTCCACATGTTAAAAAGTAACATTAATGATTGTTGCTTTTTACCCAAAATGTTAAATGTGCCATGCTCTGTAGGAAACAAATGCTCACTGGCTTTTCATGCTGCTGCAGCCATTTTATTTAAATATATGTGATGCTCACACTGAAAACAATTGAAAAATACACTTTAGGAGGTCATAATCTCTTCAAACATCTCCAGGCCTAAGATCAGTGTTCATGATTCCATCGAACAAACACTGAACAAGGATGATGTGCATGGCAGGACGTGCTCTTCAATATCTGCCAAAGCCCAGATCTCTCCCCAAAGCAGAATTAAGCAGCGTTTCTAAATAAGTTCCTCCTTCTCTTGTGTGTCCATCATCTCTCAGGATGACGTTTACACCTGTCCTGTTCTGCTGATGTGTGAATTCAGTGCTTCCCAAAGATAAGGGCGACTTAAATTAAATTGCTTTGCTGCTTCATAATCCTCTCTCCGAGAGCGGAGGCAGAGCGGGACGTGTGGACGCCTGCCAGACTGACACCCACTCAGGGA
>NW_015614774.1:0-866 GCF_001515605.1 Sinocyclocheilus anshuiensis
TTTTTTTTTTTAATAATGATAATAACAATATTTTATATAATTACAATATATTATAAATTTTGAATAAACATCTCTCTATGATCTTTTAATATAGTAGCATATTATTGCTGGTAATATTCCTATTGAATCGAAAGTGCTGTAGCTGCAATTGTAGTTTTCACTATATAAAATAGAGGAAACTAGAATAATCAAAACATTACTGATATCTTGTGCTGATATATGATTGATTTGATTCTCTCTCAGTGGATTTCTCTTGGCTAAACATTTGCTAACTGTCAGCCTTTCATCAGACGACCACAATGCAGTCCTGCCGTGCGTATCTGTGAAGAAACCTGATCTTTAGGTTTGTGCCTGTCTTTGTTCTCAAACATTAGTATAGATCTGTCACTAATTCAGCGGTCCTTTTCTAGCTTCAGGCTCAACCTTGGGTGATTGTAAACTACAGAGGACATCAATGGAAGAGTGCTGCATAGGCCAAGGCCCTCTTGAGTTGCTTCACGCACAGTGACTCTATGTTTACACAGTGACTCTATTTTCCACTTTTATTATTCTCATTAGTCGTTGTTTCTGCCTCAGGGAACAGGTCAGGGTTTTTTGCTAGCGTAGAGCGAATTCGCTTCTTCTCTTTAAACCGGCCCGAATGTGAGACTTTCACATGGCGTCCCTTTGTCGCCGATTTATCCACGATGCGTTCCAAGTGGGCTTTAAACTGGCTGTCCGCAGCTGCGTCGGGTGTCCCGAGCATCTCCCCGTCGTTGCTGCTGTGGTCTCCAGGGATTTCGTACAACACTTTCGGCTCCGATTTCTTCTTACGCAGGAAAGTCAGTTTCCACCAGGCTGGTGCAGGTTCTGCGGTCGCCATTTAG
>NW_015614775.1:0-866 GCF_001515605.1 Sinocyclocheilus anshuiensis
AAAAAAAAAAAAATGGCATGGTTGTTTCAATGTTTTCAGTGCATAAGCATACATGCACTAACGATGCCATTTTGATCAAATCAATACTGAAATTTCAGTTTTAGAATTGTCTCTGACAATGAAAGATGTAAACATTTTCATTGGCCTTGACCCATCTTTTGATGCACATGTAGGTCATATTTCAAACACATCTTTCAGAAAATGATTCATCTGACAGGTGTGTTATGACTGCTATGCTGCACAGAAATGTGATAAATAATGAATGACTTTTGAGTTGCCGTTTGTTGAATGAAATGTGATGAGGCGGACAGGATTATGGGGCAATTGGATGAATACATCTAATCTTAACCCTAATCCTAATGTCCCTAACCTTAACCCTAATCCTGTTAGGTGGTGCTTTGATTATCTGGACATGATTTGAAAATTTCTAATCTAATACTTTTGTTTTTATGGATCAGATTGCTGAGGAAAAGACAGAGGATTCATTTTTCAGGAATGAACTGTGCTTGTAAAACAAGGAAAACGCATAAAGTTTTGTTAGCTGGACCATTTTATAAGCACACACTAGATTTGATTTAGACTACACTCAGAGGCACAGAGCCGCTCTGTGATCATGAGATACAGTGAATTTGAGTGAACTGAGCTTTTGGAAGGTTGCCAATGTTGACAAGATCCCTTAGGCCTGCGGTTGCCCTCCACATCACTCCAGGCTGCCAGAATTTCCCTGCTGTACTGCTGGAGCCCCATACTGATTAACAGCCAAACTATATAATTAAAAATGCATAATCACCTTTTCTCTCTGTGCTCTAGGGAATCCCTCACTGAATGTCTTGATGCACGTCTGTTCTCATTTAACCAGACCCCCC
>NW_015614776.1:0-866 GCF_001515605.1 Sinocyclocheilus anshuiensis
CTTAATTTTGTTTGTCAACATATGTAATTTACATAAGTCTTATGTAAGGAAAAATAAATATTTCGTCTTACCCCAGTCTATGATGATGGGTTTAGTTAAGCCGGCGTGATCCACCGCGCAGGAGATCTTCTCTCCAGATTTGGGGGTGTACTCCAGCTCAGAGTGAATCTGGTAGTACCAGTCTCCATTAGGCATCTCCTCAGTTGAGGTCACATCAGTCTTCACAACTGCACCGTTTCTCATCCAGGACACTTTGATCCCGTGTGGGTAGAAGCGGTAAGCGCTGCACATCAACACAGCTGGATGTCTGCCACCAGCCTGCGTCACTGAACTGAGCTTAACCTTTGGTGGCACTGAATAACAATAACATCTTAACATCCCACAATAAATATTGTGATTACATGCAAGATGTACTATACAATTTCATAAATACTACTGAATGTATGTGTTCGGGAGTGTATATTTAATATTAAGGGCAAACAAAAATGTAAAAAAATATATTTACATTTTAAATTGTTAGTTAAGATGTTGAAGACTGTCATGGTGTTATAAGTTTTAAAGTATTATAAAATTAGCAAACTGTCGTGTAAAAGCACCTAGTGTAAGCATTTAAAACGAGTTAATGTGTGACAGGAGAGATCAGAATCTTGTGCTGCTCACCTGTTTTATCAGCGATCGCTGCCTGACGGATTTCAGCATTATGTTTGCAGAATCTGTCCACCTCAGCTCTCTCTTGCTGCAGCTGGTTGGGATCTTTGTTCCATAACTCTGCGTTATATACTCCAAGTGCAGTGTACCCCACATACTCCCCCACAGTGCTGTTGAACTGTACGACTATATCTTTATTGAAGATATAGTTATCAACG
>NW_015614777.1:0-866 GCF_001515605.1 Sinocyclocheilus anshuiensis
GTGATTTTAACATTATCCAAAATACATACTCAGTGACTGATACAAACATTGCTATGGAATATACGTTTGTTCACAGTTTGAACATCCTTGTTATTTTCAAGATCTCAGATAAATTATTGATTGTCATGTTTATTAATGCTATTTAGTCACACAAAATGATATTCAAATTAAGTAATTTTAATATTGTACTAAACGCAAGTACTTGAGATCATCATTACGCTGTATATTCAGGTTCTTCTGAAGTTATACGACAGTTTTTGTGTTAGAAATAGACCCACATTTAAGTCATTACTTTGTCTGCTGAACACAAAAGATGTTTAGAAGAATAGGGGTTAACCAAAAAGCTGATGGACCCCCCTGACTTCCATAGTACGTAAAAAACAAAACAAAAACTATGGAAATCAATGGGGACCATAGTTACACACATAACTAGTCTTCAAAATATCTTCACACAGGATTGGAACGACATGAGGGTGAACAAATGATAACAATTTTCATTTTTGGGTGGACTATCCCTTTAAATTTCGGGCTTTTCCTCACACAAAGCTATGGACTTCAGAAGACTCTGGGATATAGCACACAATTCAATAGGGATTTTTATAGAGACAATCTTTTTTGGAGACGACCATTAAAAATGTCAAGAGATTTTTCCAATGTATCCTCATTTAGAAGAACAACAACATGAGGGTGAGCCAATAATGACAGAATCTGCCTCCTTTAGAATAAAACACTCAGGAAATCAATGAAAGCAACACACAGACTCTGTGACTCTAAGGTAATTTTTTCTCGCTTTCTGTGATTAAAGTCGTTGGTTATTCGGGCAGGGTGGCGAATCTGTTAAAAATACCCTCTGCTGTCCTAGTGCC
>NW_015614778.1:0-867 GCF_001515605.1 Sinocyclocheilus anshuiensis
ATTTAGCTTGCAAGCAAGTAATACACCTGAAGTACTTAATATGTAAAAATCATTCAACAATAATCATTTTCCAAATCCTGTTTGTGTATCAAATCTGTCCAGATGTCTGCTTTTGGCGGCATTTAGTGATTTAAATACTGCAGCAGGTGATGTATATGTATGCAAGTGCCCAAAACTTCCAGTTTGTTCACATATCTTTGTTTTGTCTTGCCAGAGGTGATTTAAATATTCATTGTTTGAAACAGATGGAAAATGACAGGCCTGTACTGCAGTTCTATGGATGTTTTGCCCTCCAGGGAAGTTATTATGAACGTAAACTATGAATTGTTAAACAACAAACAAACAATAAACCTAATGCCACTTGTCTTATTAAATATTCACATGCTTTGTACAATCACAGAAACTGTATGTGCTGTGTTCGGTTTGGGGGGGAGAAACTGAATACTAAAAACGCCATTGTTTTGGCTGAAAGCGAAAGAGCCAAAAATATATGCCTAAATTCAAAATAAAAATGTGACTTTACTTGAAAATGTGATCTGTTTAGCCTCGTACGTAACAGACAGCCTTGCGTCATATTGCTGAAACGGTCTCGACCAAACAATACAAGTACATGTAAGCTGCGTTTTTTGGTTAGTAGCTTCATCAAACATTAGTAAACCATAATAGATCACATAGATTTATTTACAGCAAGTGTTCTTTACTCAAACGAGCCCAAACATAACACCACGTCTAGATCTTGAGATAATCCTCATAGAGTTGCATTTTTTGCTCTAGGTAAACAGGACATCCAGGATCCGATAGCATGATGTTGCAATTCACCCAGCCCTGATCAGACATGAAAATATGTTGTGGCACTATCATGCAGTC
>NW_015614779.1:0-867 GCF_001515605.1 Sinocyclocheilus anshuiensis
GCCAGAAGGCGCAAGCGGGGCATCGAGGAGGAAGACCCTGTCCTTTTCCTTAATATCGGACAGGGTCAACCAAAGATGCCTCTCCGTGGCCACTAAGGTCGCCATAGACCACCCTATTGTCTTGGCCGTCTCTTTCGTGGCGCGGAGAGACAAACCAGCGGTTCGCCAAAGCTCTTTGATATCTTTGGCTTTCACTTCCTCGCCCTCATCCAGCTCCTTTAGCAGGTCTGCTTGGTAAGCTTGCAGTACTGCCAGAGTGTGTAGGCAAGCACCAGCCTGACCTGAAGCCATGTACCCTTTGCCCACCAGCGCCGATGTAGTACGAAGCTGTTTGGTGGGCAATGCTGGGGCTTTCAGCGACGATGCCACACCAGGAGAAAGATAGCTCGCAAGCGTCTGCTCAACTCGGGGCATCGTCCTGTAACAGGGCTCATTTAGTCCCATTACGTTAGAATAAACGATGAGCGAGGGACTAAAGAGGCGGGCCGAGAATGGTCTTGCCCACGATCTCGACACGTCGGTGTGGAGATTGGCGAAGAATGGCAAACCCCGGCGTGGAGGGAGCACTCGTATAACTTGCATTTTGTCGGTTCAGCCTACTTCTCGGCGGGCCAATCGATATTTAGTTTGGCCACAGCGCGAGTTATCACCTCCACAAGCTCCACATACTGTGCGGACTGAGGGGATTCATCGACGCCCCCGACATCCTGAGCATCGAGCCCTCTCCCCGGGGGGAAGAAACCGCAGAGCGTGCTTCCGATCCCTGGGAGGGGTACTGGATATGGTGGTTGAGGAAGAAGACAGAGAAAGCTCTGCCTCGGCAGAAGCGGGGCCTGAGCTGCGGGGAATGCTGGCGAGGACTCCCTC
>NW_015614780.1:0-867 GCF_001515605.1 Sinocyclocheilus anshuiensis
ATCCCAGTGTTGTGTTTACAATACATTCAGTAAACTTGCTCTGTGCTATTAATGGTGATCAATTACACACATACATTATTTAGCAACCAGAGACAGTTACAGAAGTACTGCAGCTGCACCATGGTATAATGATGGTGTCAGATGGCAACTCTATGGTATTTTGATATACACCATGATGCTGAATGATTGCCATATTCTTACTATGTATCATTTACTATGGCATATGTGTGATTCTCCACAGTGACAGTGCTACAGAGAATATCACAAGATTACCATGATACAAGTCCAAAATACATGGTATCACTATGATACTTTGATACTTTATTGGTATGACCATGGTACAGGTTGAAAGTACCATGTTAGTACCAAGGTGCTTTTTAGTATGTTTTGATTGAACTCAAAAGCACTTCACACACGTAGATTAAATTAAAAAATAAATATTACAAATTAAATTTAATATTTAAAATTAATAAAATTTAAAAAAATTAAATTGAAAATGTAAAATAAATGTAAAATATTTAAATTAAATTAAATAGAATTAATGTTTTAGATGTACGCTGATGACTTGAGCAGTGTTGTAATATTTCATTAGATGATTAACTCCATTACTGACCTTCATCATAGTGTGTTTTGTAGGTGAACGGACTGTTCTTCATCTCTCTCTCGTTCACTCGTTCTGTTTCTCCTATATTCCTGTGTGAGATCAGACTCTTCCGTGCGTCTCTTCTTCTTTCTTACGTCCGTCTGTGTGATTTTCTCTTGTCTGTGTTTATGATCTCTCTCTCTCACAAGCACATCTGTCTCTCCTTCCATCTACTGGTGAACTGAACGTCTCGTATCTCCTCCCTCTCTCTCTCTCTCTGTGTG
>NW_015614781.1:0-867 GCF_001515605.1 Sinocyclocheilus anshuiensis
TTGTGTCAAATTACATTGGTTATCAACCAAACATAGCTTACAGTCAAATACCTATATTACATGCAGGACAAATAATTTATTCCAGTTATTCAAATTAGTAAACATATTAAGTGAACGTTCTTATTTCATATGTCCACTCTTTATAAAACCAATATGCCATTTGAAGTAATTTAAGCACTATTTTATGTGGTGCTTAAGCATTTTCCTCACCTGTCATAAACTTACTATATCGCATGGCTGTGAGTAGCTTTTTGCTTTAATATAACACTATTTAACATTTATATTGGCCTACATTTACAGTAAAATACATATGGCACCTATGATTTTAGTTCATGCTCATATCTGTCGGTTTTGACCATTTTTTTAGCTTGCTGGCTAATGTGTCTCTGCCTGTCACTGAGCGAATCTATTGAATGTGAATGGAGTGGCATTTGAGAAGCCTGCAGTGAATGCCAGCCACACTTTAAAGGTGCAGTGTTCAAAGCATACTGCATCTCAGGGTGCATAAACCATTGAAAACACATCTCTGCCTGTAATTTAATGCATTGACTTTTTGTCACTGAATGCTTGAACGACATTACCTTCACTTCAGATGTAAAATATTTACCTTTACAAATTCAGTCAACTGTGCCTTGCCAGAAAAGTATTTTAAATAAAATCTGGTTTATTTTTATAAATGTTTTATTATTATTTGTTTTAATTCCAGGATAAAATATGAGAGCAGGTGAAGTTGTATCTCGCAATTGGAGGCCAGATTTTGTTTCACTAATTTGCTTCTCTTGTAACGGCAGAAAGTCCCAGCACAGCGGCACAACAATTATAATCCAGGTGCAAAAATTTGATTCAACAAATTCTAGGTGGATACAT
>NW_015614782.1:0-867 GCF_001515605.1 Sinocyclocheilus anshuiensis
TCAATAGGTTTAGACTGCCTGTAAAGAAAAAAGAAAGCACAATAATATACTGTAGTGTATACCTAACAAGGAAGAATTTGCACTTTATTTTGAAATTCAGAAATGGATTATAGCAGTTTTATAGGCTTTTGCATTTTTAATCACTATTATTTTAATGAGAGAATATAAATGTCAGCGTATAAATCTGTTAATTCTTTCTTTCAGTAGACACATACTGTAGGACTAAATCATAAGCTACTTTATGCAACTATGGACAACAAATTCTTGACTTACAATTGATTTATGTTGTTGCATTCTGAAATGTGAATGGCTGTGTTCGAAATCACATAATGTCTGAGCAGGTACTTATTTTAAATAAGTACTTTGTGACTATTAAAACATATGTTCTATGTGTATAGTATGAATACTACATCCATGATGTTTTCATTATTATGTGACCTACAGTATCAGTTGCATCCCCTCAGTAAAGTGTCCATTGGATGCGCACTTCAAAATCTCGCCGGAAGTATTAGGTCATCAGACTCTTTTCAAATGTTGCTTTTCACCTACTATATAGTGCTGAAGTATGTATATTTGGATGCAACCATGGTGAAACAACAATTAAAAAAAAAAAAAAATTTGCTAAGCAATTTAGCTAAAATTAGTTAGCTAGCTAGCTACCTGAATGATAACATGCAGCTTACTGTAATTCGAAGCAGAAATTTAAAGGTAACTCAATGTGTTAACCAATTATTCGCAAGTTTGTTTGTATGCTTGTGTAGATTATGTTTCTGTCCTTTTTAAGTAACTTTGAAACATCTCTTTTTTAAAGTAGTAGATAATCCAGGGGAGAAGAAAAAAATGGGACTTGGAGATACACACCTCAGG
>NW_015614783.1:0-866 GCF_001515605.1 Sinocyclocheilus anshuiensis
TCACAATATTTTTCAATCATTGACCAATTTTAAGAACATTATGAGCACTTGTTGCAAAGTCTGGGAAGCTCACAGAACAATATTATGAAGTAGATAGAGATTTTCACACAGTCGCTTTCTCTCTTTCTCAGAGAGCACTTCAGCTGTGTGGGCTGGGGTAATGTGTGCGCTTCTTTACAAACCATTGTATCAAATACATTAGTATGCTTACATAACCCTCAGGCTGACAGGATACTGTTTGACTATATATATGTCCATTGTGCTTGTATGTGTGTGCTTACATGCATATAAATATGCGTGTGTTACCGATTCTCTTCAGCGAGGGTTATTAGTGATGACATAGTAGTGAGTCACCCTGCCCTCCCTAGTGTGAGTAACAGCAAGCGTCAGTTACAGGAATGCGGACATGCACACACACACACACACGCATGCACACACAAATACACAAGGAGAGTAGGGAACCCACGCCTGTTCATACGTTCTCATTACTGAATCACTCGGCAGTATTTAACAGCAACAACTCCAGACACTTGTAATAGAAACTTCCTGAGACATCAAAAAAAAAAAAGAGAAGAGAGAATTTTAGCACTGAAATGATGTATAGTTCCGGATGGAGGGTAAATAAACTTTTGTTTGCTTGGATCAAAGGAATCATCAGAATAGCATTCCATGGAAAAAGTTTTATATAACTATTCTGAACTGGTTATTAAAAAGAATCGTCATTCAGTCTAGTATAAGCTGTTGATATATAGTTTGGAAGTGGCTGGAGAGATTGTTATACAGTATATATATACAATTTTATACTGTTTCCTGTGATGACAAAGCCATTACTTCAGTCTTCAGTGTCACATGATCCTTCTGAAATC
>NW_015614784.1:0-867 GCF_001515605.1 Sinocyclocheilus anshuiensis
CTGTGTTCAGGGACAGCTGTTGCAGGCTGTCAGGCCGCGGGAGCAGAAGCACCTCTCTGTCAGGCCAGCGATCTCTTGGCCTCCAGGCTGCAGTAAGGCTACACCAGCCGGCCAGCTGTGCGACGCTCCCAACTTCCTGAGCCAAAATACAACCCAAATACAAACCGCTCACCCTCACCTCACTTCAGCACACCAATTATCCATCTGGCAGCCGCTGTACCATTCTATTCTCTTTGTCCTCATTGACCCAAATATGTATGCATCATGTATGAGATGATGCTGTTTGGTTTTCCCTTTTCTATATAAAAAAGCCATGATGTCAGTTCTTATTGTTACCGGCTGGCAAATATAAACACACTGCATTCCCTGTTAGGTATGTCATTACATAACATGCATGTGACACTTTGGATATTTTGGACAGAAACGTCACATCCAAAAATAACGTCCATTACGTCCATTGGTGAAACATACATGGACTCCCAGAAATGTGAGAGGAAAAAAAGACCAAAAAAAAAATTTAAATATTTATTTAGTGCTTTAAAAGAAAATAGTAAAAACAACATATAATAAAATAAATGTAAAAATAATGATTGGGTCACAGTGGTTTAAATATGGGAACTTTTTTTATTTTATATATATATTTTTTTGCTATTACAAAATAAATAAATAAATAAACATAATATAATAATTAAGGTTCATAAATGGGCCAAATAATGTAAAATTAATAAACAATAATAATAATCAAAAATACAAAAAGTTTTCTTTAATTAGCTTCAATTAAAAATAATATTAAAAATAATGATTGGGTCGATGACAAATGAATATGTCACAAAAAACATAAAAAACAAATTAAAAAAGCAAAACTAT
>NW_015614785.1:0-867 GCF_001515605.1 Sinocyclocheilus anshuiensis
TATATCTCTAGCTGGGTCAACACTCACACGCCGCATGCACAAATACGCTTGATTATGAAGTGCTCCATGCTATTTTCGCTCTGTTGTGCAAACCACATCGGTCTTTTCCCAGGGTGCTCCCTGCAGAAATGAGACGACGGGCCAGATTTGCTTACTGGGATAAAAGAATATTTGGGGGCAGTGAGGAATCCAACTTAGATTAACATATTACAGGCAGAAACATTAAATAAAAATGTAGTTAAAATCACACTAACTTGTGGTCTAAGATCTAAAATCACCATAAAAACGAGGGTGAGTTTAAAAAGTCTGTGTAAATGTACCAGATATGTACAATGCTGTATAAAAACCACTCTAGATTTAACCGTAGTACACATGCGAGCAGATCATGAATGTGCTATAGGCTCCACATCAGAGTTTCACCATCTCAGAGCTGTCAAAACTCAATCTAGATCCATACGGACCAGAGGCAGCGTGTGAAAACAGCCAGGAAAGATTCTGTACAAAGTCCCCATCTCTCAGAGAACGGCTGTCTGATTGACATATAAAGCAAAGTTGATGCAGTTTTAGCGTTCATTTTAAGGGTCTGTGTTGAATTTTATAAAGGATTGTAGAATTTTTGTTTTTTAAATATACATATAATTTACATACTGTTAATTGAATAAATGTTTAAAAATGTAGTTAAATGTAACAAATACTAACATATTTTTAATGCAACTTTTATATTGCATTTTAAAAAAGCCAGCTTAATCAGTGAAAAAAAGCTTTTTTTTCAAATAAATATATAAAACTATGAATGTAATTAATGTTTAGTAAAAGATATGTAAAAGATAATAAAATATTTTAATGCTTCTTTCATATTGCATTTTT
>NW_015614786.1:0-867 GCF_001515605.1 Sinocyclocheilus anshuiensis
AGCACACTGATGGATGAATGTCTCGATGATTGTCTGGTAGGTGCGCGTGGCTGTCAGGGCATCCATTGAGGTGAAGTCTGGCCGCATCAGTGTTGGCCAGAAACAGATGGAGAGATTCTCGCTGGTCATTAAGTTGACTCTGTTCCACTGACTAACCCTGAAAGAGAGAAACAGAGAGATATGATTTACTGTCTCTTCCCTTTAACTGATCTGGAATAGTTAGCAACTGCAGGTGGTTTTCAAACTCACTTGTTTAGATGGCTCATTATATATTTGAAGACATCAAAATTTTCCCTGGGAAATCGTCTTAACACATCCTTCATTGTGTGAAGCCTCTGTTCTCGATCATTAATTTCTGTGCATACAAAATTTAAAAGTTGATTATTCCACAGGCTTAGACAGGCACAGTGTTATGGATGAAATAACACCCAATTTTCCGTCTTCTGCATGCAAAACTTTATTATTTTAGAATTCAAGAGGATGCATTTACATTATTAAATTCTTCACAAATGTATTTAAAGAATGTTAAGGGAAATCTTACTGAAAGCTTCCACCAGCTCCTCCTGTGAGCTGTAAGGAATCAGAGGCTCAGGCAGCTCAGAGAAGAAACTTTTCATTGCTCCGGCAACTGTGTTCACAGTGAAGTCCTTCTCCACAAGGTCCAGATTGTGGTCTAAAACGAATTAAAAATTAATATAATTAAACAAAGTGAGTCAAGGAAGAACAAGAGCAATACAGTTTCCCCATCAATATGTTTTTGTGTGTAAATAACAAAACACAAAATACATTTTACATTAAAAGCTTGTACATCCTGTCAACTAGGGGTGGGTGATATGACCAAAATCTTATATCACGATATGAGTCATT
>NW_015614787.1:0-867 GCF_001515605.1 Sinocyclocheilus anshuiensis
GCAGCTGTCTTGTAAATCCGGCTTCCAATTACAGCTGATGAAGTTACGGCCTACCCACACCTCTTCTGTTTGAGTCAGAAAAACATACTCAGAAAACTGACCTGAGGTCAGTCTGAAGAGGTCTGAAACATTAACATATTAGCCGGGCTGCTTCTCCTTTTCCCCACCCCGTCCTTTCATAAACAGGCAGTCTTTCTGTATATGCTTTGCCAGCTGTTTGGATCGGCTGTGTATTTTGTTAGGACAGCTTGTTTTAATCGAGGTATGCTCAGGAACATTTCTGCAAAACTACTTAAGCAAACGCTGCAATGAAATGGAGATACAAATGAAGCACAGTTTATGAGACAAACTAGATTTTTACAAGTTGAATTCGACTCGCTACTTAAACTCTCAGGGCTAATTGAGGTTAGGTTCAAGGGATAGTTCACGCAAAATTGAAAATTCTGTCATCATTTCCTCATCTCATTACAAAACTTTGTCTTTATTTCTTTTCGTGGAACACGAAAGGAAACATTTTGAAGGATGTTACTTTTATGTCTCTTTCATATAATGAAAGTGGATGGGGACCAGGGGCTGTCAAGCTCCAAAAAAGCATGATAAAAGCATCATAAACTGAAAATATTGCTTGACCGCAGTGGTCACCATTTATTTTAATTGTATAGGAAAGAGTAGCTTGGATATTCAGCTATAAATATGTTATTTTGTGCTCCACGGAAAATCAAATGTGTTTCAAAAGACATGAGGGTGAGTAAATGTTGCTGTTTTTGAGGCACTTGCTCACCATGGAAAATATGAGCCCGTGGATATAGGATGCAGGGACATAAAATAACTAGAAAAAGCGCACACTCACAGCCATTATTATACACC
>NW_015614788.1:0-867 GCF_001515605.1 Sinocyclocheilus anshuiensis
TGTCTATAATATCCCAGTGTGCTGTTCACCTGGCGTGCGCAGCTGCTACAAGCTGGCAGAGCGAGGAGGTGACCCTGGAGTCGGTCTCTGAACCGTCCCGTGGCTGGCCGAGCAGCTGCAGGTTTCTCAGCAGCAAAACACACGGGCCATGGAGCTCTGCTCTCAAAGACAGACCTCATCTTCGCCTCGCAGGCAGCCACAGTGTCTGCGCAGAGAGTGACGCAGTCCACCTGCACACACCAGCACTTATACAACTCTGTTCATACCCTAACATTAGACAAACAGCATATTTCATCTGACCACTGAATATGGCCATGATATGAGCCAGCACTGTGACATCTGCTTCCTTGATGCAATTTAGTTGGCCACAAATTAGTAGAACGTGCCCATGATTTAATTAAAACAAGGGAACAGATTAGTACAACGTGCTTGCAATTGAACTAAAATGAGTAACTTAAATAATAAGTCTAAAATTCTTAATTCAGGGTCAAGATTATAATGCCTGCATTTCACGTGCAGGGCTCCGTCGAAAATTAAGAAATGTGGACTGAAAATATACAATGACTCAAAACTCAAAAAGAGAATGTTAGCTGGTATGATTAAAATGTATATTTTCACTCAATATTTGTGTATTTTATGTATTTTTATGCTTCGTGTTTGTTAGCTTAGCAACATGCTAATGTTCTACTAAACTCTACTAGACTCAACAACTGTGTTTTCCCTTCCCTTGGTTTTACTGTAGTAAAAGTGTAGTAACCATGTTTTTTTGGCGTTTTGATTAGCATTTGTATAACCACAGTTTTACTGCAAATACCATGGTTGAACTATGGTTAGTGTAGCAAAACCATGGTTAATTTGTGGTTACCA
>NW_015614789.1:0-867 GCF_001515605.1 Sinocyclocheilus anshuiensis
CTCCCATCAGGACAAAATCCATCACTGTCAGAGGTAGCAGACTAAAAGTAGCAGAGCTCCCAGACCACAGATTCAATTTCACTCCCTTGAGCCGTTCAGCCCTGCCCACACGTACAGACACCTTCCATCTGAATAATAGCTCCGCATAGATTTGAATTTTCACTCTGCACTCCAGAGCAGGGCCACAGTCCAAGTCTAACTTTAGGAGTTTTGTTCTAACACATCCCCCTTCTCTCACACCAGTATATGAAAATGTAAACAGCTCATTTGTTACAGAGAGTTTGTGCAAGTTCAGCTGCAGTTCGTATTCATTGTAAATGCATGAAAAAGATGTCTTCACAATTAATTTTTGAGGTTTTCAATCATTGTAGACCAACATTGGATAATTTTTCTTTATGTTCTGTCATAATCGGATATTATAATTCACGCAGGCCCACGATTAGGTCTACAAATACACCTTCGCTCTTTGGTTTCCAATCAAACGCCAGCTACAGGGTCCAGCAGACGCCACCTCTGTGGAGTGTGATTGAGTGGACAGACACGCTTGACAGATTTGAAATTACAACTGGAGTGTGTGATCAAAGTTTTAAGGCCATGGTCTTGTCTGGCTTTAAACCACCTTATGTCTCTATTGCTCATGCACAGGGGTCACAATTACATAACTGATCTCTCAGAAAAGCCACGTGGATTCATTGGTTGTGAAAATTGGCCGAGAACTGTGAACTGCAGCGTGGTGTAAGGTGATTAATGATTAATGTGCGGCTCTGCCACTTAAAAGGCAGAAAAGGTCAGCGGCTCTGCCAAAGGGTTCAGGGGTCTCAAAATACTTACAGAGAAATGACACGGCAAATGGCGAAGAAAGGAAAC
>NW_015614790.1:0-868 GCF_001515605.1 Sinocyclocheilus anshuiensis
ATTTTATTTTATATAATACAGATTAACAGTGACTAACACATTGCACATTTAACAATAATGGCTTTTTCTTCTTTCTTTTTTTATTTTAGAAAAAGGAACGGTCTGCGCTCTTAAAAAGAGCTAAAAAAAAAGAGGTTCTGAAAGAACTAGAAAAGCTGCAGCTTGGCCAACCCAATATTCTCTGTCACAATCTTGAGAGCGATGAAGATAATGGACAGGGTGAGGGTTGGCAAGGTTGTCCAGGCTGTAAAAAATTACAAGGACAAATAATTGAAAAAAACAAACAAATTAAATATTTTAAGAGCAAATTAAAGCAACGGGACACCAGCCGGAAAGACCTGGAACAAATAGAAAGTCCACTCTTGTATGGTATGTGTAAATCATTATGCATTACCTTATCTTGCTTTACTTTCTTTACCTCACCTTAACTTACCTTGCTGTTCTCATACTGTTTTTACAGAAAAAGTTCTTGAGGTGTGGTTTCAATACATTGCCTCTGAAAAGAAAAAACAGAGAGAGAATAGCAGACAAAAGATTTCTCATGTGAGAAATTGTCTCACATTCATTGCAGCACCAAACACACCATCAATGGATCTGAAATGTCTTTGGAACCACCAAAGAATTAAAGAGTATGTATACCTTTAATTTTTGTTGTAAATTTTTGTTGATAGGCCTGTCAGTTACTACAGGGTTCCAATGCTTCTTGAAAGTACATGAATTTCAGACACATGGAATCAAGGACTGTAAAGTACTTGAAAATCACTCGCATTTGCAACTAAATTTCCAAATTAACTCCATTTTTAAGAGTAGGCAGAAGCCACTTGTTGTGTCATGGAGCTGTAAAAACGGTTACACTCACTAAGTGAAT
>NW_015614791.1:0-868 GCF_001515605.1 Sinocyclocheilus anshuiensis
GGGGGGGGGGGTTGTTATTTGTTATTCACAAATATGTAAATACGTTTATTATAGTGCCATCTACAGTCAGGAGGCTGCAAAGTAGTGTGTGGGATAGGAGCAATTTTGATACCAAGACATATTTAGCTTAGAATAAATAAATTAAATCAGTACCAATACAATATGGTTTTAGAATTTAAGGTAAGATTGACAGTACAAATGACATGAAAAATAGCAAATAAGCCCTATTAGGCTCTGTACGTGACTTATGTAGTGCAAATGATTTAAGCACTGAATGTCCTTAAAAATGTTAATGATGGCATCCAGAAGTGTGTCTGGAATGAATTTAGCATTATGTCCTTGTAGTCACTTTCCCTACATTTTTCTCTCCCGTCTGGTTGAGCTGTCTAAAGAATGCTTTACATTTTTATATGTCATTACACAGCTGCTGAAATGTTTCCTCTCAAGTCCTCAAACTCTCAAGGATATGGTGGAGATTATAACACAAGCTCCCAATAAATCTCCCACACTGGCGCTCTCCCAACTGCTGCAAATTAGGCAGGCAAGAGAAACGGCCACCCAGTTTCATACATCCGTCCTAAAGGCGACAACCAGAATTCGGTTCGCTGTTTCGTGCTATAAGTAAAGCTGGCCGGTAGCCATGATGTCAGAGTTTTATTAGTAGATACAACTTCATTTAAATGTGTCTAACTCTTTAACAGTGAAACTCAGATGTTGTCCACTAATAAAAGAAACCTATATTTGAAACAAACCAAAGTTGCTCACTTTAGACGATTAGAGTAAATGTTCAAGGGGTGGTTTCCAGTTGTGGGCAACCCAAAAAGAGTGATATTGGGATTAGCAGAACTCGTTCACCACGTTAACCTCT
>NW_015614792.1:0-868 GCF_001515605.1 Sinocyclocheilus anshuiensis
TTGGATGGATATTTGTTCTTCACAAGGCCTCCTGTTATCAGTTTTCTCTTTTCATCATAAACTTTGAAAGAAATGAAATGTTTCTCAGAACTCAGTTCAAACCAATTCAAATTACATTCAAACCAAAAAGCTTTACCAAGAAAAATCTCATTATTTTTTTTTTTTAAATATGTACAGATCTACATTCATTAATAATGCTAAAAAGTAAAAACAATTATTACCACCATAGATTTGATCCACACACATTAATGGAATGTCATTTTCTCCATAGAGTTTGTTCTTAAAGGTCTTGGCCTGGAACAATAGTAAGTGACACAACAGCCTCTTAGTGTGCTCTCTCAATGCAGACAATAACAAAGTAAGCAATGATTATGAAAGACAGCGATTAACAGATACCAAGACATCTATGAAAGGTGTGTTTTTACACGGCACACCATAACTAACAGTAAAGCCAGATGCTGTTGCCTTGTTCAGTGTGCTGTATCAAACTTTCACACAATATTTTGATTGTGAAATCAAGCGTGAAACACACTTCAGTCCCTGTGAACCACCATCAAATATAAGTCTGAAAGTAGCCTATGAAACCTCTTGATACCAACTAACACTAACATCTGACCAAAATTAGCTTTCAGCAAAAACACGTTCTGCAGCTTTTTAAGATCACTGATTAGATTAGTAACATTTATATACTGATCTTAGTCAGTATACTGGTCTTAACAAGCCTCCCCCCCCCAAAAAAAGATCTGAAAGCAAGAGTACCTGGCACTTCATGAGTACCTGACTATTTGAGGTTGCTCTAAGTTTCCCACCAGAATTTCACTGCCAGTGAGTCAGGCACTCAAGTTCCTGAAATGGCAGCTAAAGTGAG
>NW_015614793.1:0-867 GCF_001515605.1 Sinocyclocheilus anshuiensis
CCCTAGAGGACGCAGTTCGAAGTTCCCATGAAAGGGAACCATCATAGTGAACTTGCTCTGTTGTTACTACTTTCAGTCATATGGCAGACAGTTTTATCCAAAGCAACATAAATTCTATTTAGCCTATACTTAAATGCATTATTAGTCACTTAAAAACATCTGACAAATGCATAATTGTAAATATCATAAGCTGTGTTGTTGTTGTTAATGATATCATATTAATATAGGGAAATATGAAAATAGTAAGCTAAACTGTGTAATTGTTTGGACACTTAACATGTGATGTTGATGTTCGGTGAGTGTCTTTTGTCCTAAAGTTACAAGCATAGATTAATCATGCTTAATTGGAGCATTAGTTCTGTGTAACATATCACCCGAAAGGCTTCTTAAGACATCAGGGGCCTCATTTATAAAAGTGTGTGTGTGCTAAAATCCACACCAACATTCAGATTTATAAAAATTAAAGCAACATGCTTGGTGACATGTTGGGTATAAGAAGGCCTACAAACTGAGTTTGTACAGTTTGGGAGTACTGCATGTATTTGGAAATCTGAACAATTCTTGTTACTCGCCATTCACAAGTAAAGTATTTGAACGTTGGCTGATACTAGGGGGGCATTTACAAGGTAGAGATCTGAGACCATTCAGCTGCACACAATTTCAAGATCTTTTGTGATTCATAGATTGGATCTAGAAAAAAGGCATGCACGTTTTTTTATGTGTATGTACATTTCTCTGAATCACACATATACACACAACTGAGAAATGATCTTAGATCAAATGTAGGACATTTTCTATGCAGCATTTTATAAATGAGGCCCCAGGAGATCAGATGGAGAAGATTGAAAAAGGAAGAAAAAAAAAAAA
>NW_015614794.1:0-868 GCF_001515605.1 Sinocyclocheilus anshuiensis
AAAAAAAGACCGAAAAATCAAGCCGTCTTGTTTTGAATTTGCCATCACGCAAGAGGCTCATATCAGATAAACACAGTATGTCATTGAAGTGAAGCAATTATCTAAAAGCAGCCTATATTTATGTTATCAAATGTCTAAGCATGATGTAAGAAGAGTGACATTAAGAGAGGAATACTGTAAAGAGAGGTTTAATCGTCCAAAAGTGTCTTCAGCAGCTTTTCATGTCTGTAAGAGATATTTTAAATGATATGTAATAGCCTTTTGGAGGTCAAGACCACCGTAACTAACAAAAACGAATATGAAAAGAGCCATTGTTTCCTGTACTATGGGCCTACATGCCTTTCGGCCTATTTATATGTGTGCCCTATTTGTTTATCTGTGATAAGGGTACCTCTCCTGTCACTGAGGGGGTCCAGCTAATAAAATAACATAAAAAAACTGACTAGAAATATTACACTCCATAACTTTACAACCCTATACCACAATACAAAAGAAAACAAATTAACTGATATTCACCAAAAAAAAAATAAAAAATGCTGAAATTACCTACAAATATACAGTCATTGACTAAACCTTGACTAACTGCACATTATCCAGTTACTACAGTGCTACTAATAAAATTTAAAAAGTAAACAAAACACACATATGGACATGAAATATTGATTCGAGTTTAAATTATTTTAAGTAATATAATCCACACCAAACAACGACCTCACAACAAGATCTGCAACAATATTACAATATTAAAGTTTATATTACTAATACGCAATCTCAGTTACTTTTTCCGTGGACTAGGTAGCCTAGATCATATACACTAACGTTAGAAGTGGATCAAAACCTTTCATCAAAGTTGTCCTAAAACCTAAAA
>NW_015614795.1:0-863 GCF_001515605.1 Sinocyclocheilus anshuiensis
GTGTGTGTGTGTGTGTGTGTGTGTGTGTGTGAGAGAGAGAGATATATTGTAGACAGCGTACTGCGAACACGGAACCAAAGAGGAAATTTTGTTGGGATTAGGAATCAAATTAATTTTCTAATTCATTATTCATATCTGAACCATTTCTCAGAAATCATTACGATTCTCTGACTTCTCAGAACCTCCTTCATCTGTTTGACTGTGGAAGAGAGAAGCTTCACAAGGTCTGTCAAGAGATGCTTCTACAAAACTGTTACAGCAAACTAAAAAGAAAACGATAAGAGATTGAAATTCATAAACTCTAATCGCCCTGTACTGTATGTTAATGTTTTTTAAATGTCAAATAAAGGAACAGCTGGAACTAAATCCTCTGCTGCCCTCTGCAGGCCATTTATGTTCAGAATTAGTTCAGAAATAAGTTACAACCCATCTTGCATGTACTCATGATGACACGTTGCACGTTGTTCAGTGAGAGAGAAGCTGTTTGAGACCTAAAGATCCTTTCACAATGTTGTTAATGTCATTTCATTTGTCCTTTGAAATCCAGATTCCGTGAATAAATCGTGTTTTTAAATAAACGGGAACTTCCGGTGTGAGCCACGTGTCGCTGTTTTCTTTCTCCACTCACCAAGAACAAGTACAGAAAAGTCAAGACCTTTACATACAAAGATCAGGTGTGAATATTTAACAACAGCTTTGACAGTTGCAGTTTATTAAGTGTTGGACATTCAAGGCAATACAAACTTGTGCAAAGGGGCTTTACATGCATTTAAACACTCGTCAAGCACTTTGACACTAAATGTGTAGATATACGGTAGACAAAACAGACAAACTGCTGTTTCTATTTGAGTTTCAAACAACTG
>NW_015614796.1:0-868 GCF_001515605.1 Sinocyclocheilus anshuiensis
AGTGGTTACTAAGGGGTCACTAGGTGGTTGCTAGAGAGTCCTGAGTGGTTTCTAGGATGTTGCAACAGTAGGCGGTTGTTAGGGTGTTATGGGTGGCTTCTAAGGCATTGCTAGCTGGTTGCTAGGCTGTTCTGGGAGGTTTCTAGGATGCTGCAATAATAGGCGGTTACTATGGTGTTACTTGGCAGTTGCTAGGGTGTTTGGGTGGTTAATAGTGAGCTACTAGTTGGTTGAAAGGGAGTTCTGAGTGGCTTCTAAAGCAGCTGCTTAACTGTTTTGAGTGGTAACTAAGGTATTATTAGGTGGTTGCTAGGGAGTTCTGGGTGGTTTCTAGAAAGATGCAACAGTAGGTGGTTGCTAGGATGCTATAGGTGTTTACTAGGGAGTTGCTAGTTGGTTATTAGGTTATTAGAAACCATAGGAGGTGGTTTCTGGGATGTTGCAACAATAGGTGGTTGCTAGGGTGCTATGAATGGTAACTAGGGCATTACTAGGCGGTTGATAGTGTGTTCTGGGTGATTACTAGGGAGTTACTAGTTGGTTGCTAGGGTGTTCTGAGTGGTTTCTAAGGGACTGCTAGGTGGTTGGTGGTTTGTGTGTGTTATGGGTTATTACTATGGTATTAATAGGTGGTTGCTAGTGTGTTATGAGTGGTTACTAAGGGGTCACTAGGCAGTTGCTAAAGAGTTCTGAGTGGTTACTAGGGCGTTGCTACAATAGGCGGTTGCTAGGATGTTATGAGTGGCTTCTAAGGCACTGCTAGCTGGTTGCTAGGATGTTCTGGGAGGTTTCTAGGATGCTGCAATAATGGGCGGTTACTAGTGTGTTATGAGTGGTTACTAGGGTGTTACTTGGCAGTTACTAGGGT
>NW_015614797.1:0-868 GCF_001515605.1 Sinocyclocheilus anshuiensis
GCACACTGCACGCCTGTGCTGATAGCCTGTGTCCACTGTGTGGCGCTGTGCTGTGTGTCCTGTGTTGAGTGCAGAGCTGCAGCTGGTGGTGGAGCAGCACTTTCAGAGGCAGGAGCAGCAGGAGGCGGGGCTCTCTGACAGCCCAGACACGCCCAGTCCAATCACAGCACAGCATTTTGCCAACGAAGCTCAGTGGGCCAATCACAACAGCTCAGAGCCCAATGGCAATGAGACTTATGTCAGTACTGAGGCGCAGCCAGGCAGCAGTGGGGCCGGGGGTAAGTCCAGAACAAAAACTGGGAAGCAGTGATAATATCGTTGCTTTGAACAATATACAGGTAGCTAGGAAAGTACATGTAACAATCCCTCACTTGTAAGTATATTAAAATAAATCTGTGCAGAGAGTTATGGAGGACCAATGTACTCTAAATTAAAGAATGAAATAAATTAAATAAATCATTAATTTATTTCAATTTATTATCGAATTTATTCAATGAAAACTTTTACAAAACTACTGCATTTAAATAATACCTTTGAAAATAATTTAATTATGAAAAATCCCTCTGGGTCTGTAAATTCATGGTTCAACAATAAGAATTTGGAAATGAAGCCTGGTATTATTAACAATGATATCTTGAAACCAGTGTTACTCTAGTATCATTGAGACAATAGTACTATCATATTATTGTAAACTATTGTAAAAATGATTGTTTATTATAATATTTTGAATCAGTTTGTATTTTTTAGTTAAAGTTTTAGCATTTTGTATTTTATTTTAGTACATCAAGTTAAACTAAATTAAAATGGGAAATTGCCTTGGCAACAAGCTGAAATATATACAGTAAATATATTTTTTTCATGTAACAAA
>NW_015614798.1:0-868 GCF_001515605.1 Sinocyclocheilus anshuiensis
GATGGCCTGAGGGTGAGTACATTTTAAGCAAATTTTCATTTTGGGGTGAAGTATTTCTTTAAATATTTTGCCCAATAATTGTTTAGCCAACAATATCTTTAAATCTATTTAATATGTGCCATTATTGGTCTGAAATATATTGCACAAGTCATATTTGGGTGACGCGTAGGCCAGGTAACCCATTTGTCCTCTGTATTTAACCCATCCAAGTTAGTGCACACACAACAGTGAGTAGTGAACACACACTTACACACACAAAGCAGTGGATATATGGATATTTGTATGATGCTATTAAAATGCTTTTGCATCCTTTTATAAGCTTGAAAGCTCTATTATCACAATTTAAGAATATAACTGGTACAGTCATCTTTAAACATTCACCTCTTGTGTTCCAAGCAAGAGAAAAAAAAGTCATACAGATATGGAATGACTTGAGGTTGAGAGTGTGATTGATTTTTGGGTCAGATATTCTTTTAAAGGGCACAGGTAAAAGACTGATTACCTCTCTGGAAATGATCTGAGGTTCTGCTCAAAATTAAAAACCGATGGCTACCGGATATCTTGTATAAACTGATAGGATATCTAGGAGTATTTGTGAAAACTGTGATGTAAAACAGATGTAGAATGGCAGAAAAAGCTACATGGAAAGAAATCATAATTGTTCTGTAAAATTGATGCTGATAATGTTCTTACCCCTTCATGATGACCTCCCACTTGCCTTCCTCTTTGGTGTTCATATAGTGGAAGGATCCAGTGTGGTAGTTTGGGTCTGTGCCCCCCATCACCAACTCTCCACCAGGGATATGTGTTGGGTCCCTTTTAGATACACACACATATACAGGTGCATCTCAATAAATTAGAATGTCGT
>NW_015614799.1:0-868 GCF_001515605.1 Sinocyclocheilus anshuiensis
ACCCAGTTTCAATAATCCCTGACCCTATACTCTCCATTGGGTAATGCAGAATAAATCAGAGGGGTCACACTGGCAGCAGACACTGGCCAACAAAGCTTTTCCCTTTCTCTACAGACAGCAGAAACTGAATGATGCAACTGCAACAGGTCACTGACTCTGGTAGAGGGTAAAAACCAAGTCAAAGGGGTATTGCAAAATGCATGTGTTAGTTCGAAATCTTTATAGGTCATTAACTTGCAGCTTGCAAGTTGTTAAAAAAACTAATATTGAACAGGTTAAAATGGCATAATCACACCTCTGGAACAGGATTTGATGCATGTTATTATCAAGAGTCTACAAGAATCAACAATAAGTTTGTAGACAATATGGATAATATTATAGAACTACATTGCTCTCAACTACAGAGCTTCTCAATGTCATTTCCCATACAGTATGTTAACTTGAAGTTTAGTATTTAAGCAATTTACACAAATTTGCAACAGTAAAAAAAGCAACGGGTAACACTTTGTAATAACATTCATTAAATCATGACTACAATGCTTATGAACACACGACTATAATATATTAAATTATATATTATATTATATATTCATATTTGTAATTTTGATATTGAAAATTATTACAAAGTGTTACCAAGAAATGTGTTGTTATGGTTGAAGTTGGATCTTTTGCTTGTCTCTTTCTGTTACTGAGTCATATTGACTCCTGGTTATGATTTGTACATACTCAGCTGTACTGTATATATTTCGTTTACACAATGTTTCTCATTGGTAGTCAGGTGCATCATATTTATAGCAACACATTTAGACAATAAGGCAACTTAAACTATACTTGGACTAACATGGCAAACCTTTTTCTTTTCTTTTTT
>NW_015614800.1:0-868 GCF_001515605.1 Sinocyclocheilus anshuiensis
CTATAAAGACACTTTAACAGCTGATTGTTTTTAGTTGTCTGATTTGTTTATTGGGGAGCTTCCAACTATATCAGAGACATTTTCTGTGGTTTGTTTTTAGGCATAAACGTGAAATGTAATAAAATGAGAACATATTGTTTAATGCATTAGGCAATATGAACATTAGCATTTAAATCGTATATTATCTGTGATAAACCCCACGTGTATCAGAGATCTATTGCTTTTTTTCTCTCTTGACTTTCTGAGTGTTTGAGTTCTTACTTTAAATATTAGTGAAGATGCAGTATTTGAAAACTTTGGAAAATCGGATCGATATAATCTCTCTCTCGATCGGTAATGATAATGACTGCATGCTTGAATAAATATGCAGCGTTTGATAATGAAATTACGAGTAAAATAAAACGCGCGCGGATATCATAATCATTAAAACTGCATAAATACCTTTACTTTGCATTTATATTAACTTAACATAAGGTACATATTTTTGTGACTGCATGTTAAAATTGTGTTTGTAAAAAAAAAGCTCAAAAATCGAATTTGTAGCGATGTGGCATGATTTTCTCTATCACTGATCTCGCGCATTGCAAGATTACAGAAAGAAAAAAAAATCGTTTGCATTTAAAAAAATAAAAAATAAAAATGGTTAGTGGACGCAATGCCAAGCATTGGTTTCTTTCCTTTAATAAACCGTCAGTTTCGAATAAGTGTAGTCTAGTCGCTCAGCGCACCTGCACAGGTGAACGCAAAGGTAAGAGGACAATCCACACACCTTTGTGTTTGACTTCAACGAAGAGCATCCCGAACCCAGCAGCATTAAAGCGGATTTATTTCGCATTAGGACTATTTTAAAGATGACGTGAAGGTAAAA
>NW_015614801.1:0-868 GCF_001515605.1 Sinocyclocheilus anshuiensis
ATCCAACTGCTGAACGGCCACTAAAGTCTCCCGCAGCTTCTTCACTCTGAATAAACAACACCGATATCATCAGCCTTTTCACTATTTCTGACACAATATACTGTGTCTACATCTATACTATTTTATATCAGGGTTATTATAGTGAACTAAAACTAAAAACATAAAAAACACTTTCATTACTTGAACTAAAGAAAACATGATCTAAAATAAAATATAAACATTTTATTTTAAATTCTAAGCTTATTTGATCTAAACTAGTTGCCAAGGCAGCATTTCTCACTTCCATTCAGCAACTTGATTTACTAAAATTACAACTAAAACTGAAATAAAAAATTCACAGACATGACAAGAAATATTTATTAAAAATGAATAAAAATGACAAAATGACAAAATTACAAAAAATGACAAAATTAAATTATTAAAACAAACTAAATTAAAAAGGAAATGTAATTGAAACACAATGCAGATTCAAACCTCAATCATTTTTCAAATTAATTTTGAGTACAAATTGTGTGAAATAGTGCTGATAATGCCAACCACATCGCGGTGTGTGTTACAGTACCTGGCCCCAATGAGGTCGAGCAGATGCTGCCAGCGTTCGTTGACTTTACTGAGTTTGTGTTCAATGTCAGAGGCTTTGCTCTCATGACTGGCCCGAGCTAAACGTTCACCCAGCTGCTGGAGCTCGTGTTTATTCTCCCGAACCACCGCCACCTCCTCCTGATAGTCCTGAGGGACATGGAGAAAACATTCTCATTATGTTTAACATTCTATATATATATATAACAAAAGAAATGTAACATTTAATCGCTACCTTTCGTAATTTCTCAATCATCTCTTCGATGCTGATGTCTCCATTCTGGGATAC
>NW_015614802.1:0-868 GCF_001515605.1 Sinocyclocheilus anshuiensis
TTCTATTAAAGTTTATTTTATTTCAGTTATCAAAAGTTTTTTTGGTTTTAGTTTTATCTAACTATAATAGCCTAAACCTTAGTTGATTATAATATAATATAATAATGATAATAATATAAAATAATAATCTGGTTATATAAAAAATGTTACTGAGTCATCCAAAAAACTAAATATAAAATTGAAATTATAAAAGAAAAAAAAAGAAAAATGCATTGCAGATTAGTGAGATGCCACAAAATTCTGAAACAACAGAAAGCAAAAAGCTGGATTTACTGGTTGATTTGAGATATTTGAAATCAGGTTTGACTGACGTCAAAAAGCAAAAGATGATGTTCAGTCCGACCCATTGCCTTTATGCAACAGTGCAGATCAGTGTGGTTTCTGGAGAATACAGGCATGTTTCTCCAGAGCTCCCGAGAGCTGCCCACTTTCTGCTGAGCTCTACAAACATCAGGGACAGAGATTGGCCCTATTTTTTCTTCCGTTCTGGTTTGCTGTTCATCAGCAGACAGGGTGCGTCAGTACACACTTCCTCCTGACAGAGAACTCCCTGACCTCCTGAGCAAAGACTTCATTACTTTTCATGTGTCTCATGATTAAATGTCACTGAGATCAAATCTGTCACATGGCATGACGTTGTATTTATTTGCCATCTAAACAGAATGTGTATTTTGTTTCAGTTGTTGTCTGTGGAACTTTGGAATGTGTTTCTGGATGCTCACCAGCATATGTTGAGATTTTGATGCTGATCTCCAGCATAGGATGTTCTTGACTCCACCAGGCTTCTTACTAGCTTAACCAGCCAGACTTCTGGCTAGGCATAAGCCGGTATGAGATTTTGACGGTATGATAACCTTAAGCAAAAATA
>NW_015614803.1:0-868 GCF_001515605.1 Sinocyclocheilus anshuiensis
TTTGGTGACTGTGTGCATGCATCCAAGTGTTTGTGAGTGCGAGTCTGAGTATGACAGAAAAAAGACAGCGAGAAAGACAGAAGATGTGCAAAAGTGAAAGAGAGAGAGAGAGAGAGAGAGTGGGAGAGAGAGAGAGAGAGACTGCAGCCGGATTCAGTTTCTGGTTCATTAGAATGACACACTGCAGCAGAGACTGTATCAGCCCTGCTCAGATCAATGGTAAGTTGGTTGCTCTTGGGGAGAGAACAATCTGGAAATATTGTATTACAGTCAGACAGGGAGATGAAAAGTAAGATACATTCTTGCGGTTGGCCTCGATATTGCATTATCTTGTGTCACATGATGCATTTCATACTATTTACATCTACAGGAACAAGAGTTCTGTCAGTGTGCAGAAATGAGGGGAAAAAAAGGGTAAGGGCTGCAGATAGAAAAAAAGAGAATCGTGATTCATTGTTGTTATGACCTTGTGTGCGCTGTAGGAGGTGTTTTTCTTATTTCCAAGGTTTTTGTGACTTGACAGAACAGTATTTTAATAAAGTACAGTATATTGAAAAATGTGTATTCAGATATTCAAACAATTCTGTCACTTAAACCATTCTCTGTGGTATTTTTACTGCAAAGCATCAAATCTTAAAACTAATGATTTTAGAATGACTTTTATTACCAAAAATCACATGCATTATCAGTAATGTCAGTATTTTTTCAGCACAGAAACCTTGCACCATTTTGATAAAAATATGTATAACTTTCATATACTGCCCTGGGGATTTTTAGGTCAAAAGTAGGTCACAAAACGCATATTGCAAAAGTGGTAATTTGAGGCACATCAAGGCAATTTCAAGCAGATGAAAACATAGATTGCACA
>NW_015614804.1:0-868 GCF_001515605.1 Sinocyclocheilus anshuiensis
AGGAGAGGATAGAGTGCTGGAGCTGAGAAAGGGCGGAGGGGGCGGTGGGAAAGAAGGCGAGCTGGGAGACTCCACGCTGCTTCCTTTGGACAGTGACGGCTGCTGCTGGAAGAGCGGAAGGGTGACGCGGCTGAAGGGTTTGTGGGACGTTGTGGGAGACAGCGGACTGGAGCTCGAGGACTGCGTGCTGTATCTGATCGGTCCCCCGCTTGTTGTGGGACTCTGAGCAGCGATGAACTGCTTGGGCCGGGCGTAGTTGAAGGTGCTTGTCTGCATGGTGCTACTCTCCAGCTCCTGGAAGGAGGGAGGAGGTGGGAGAGGCGGAGATGGAGGTGGGACTTCCGGAGGAGGGGGAAGCTGCTGTTGCTGCTCGAGAAGGATCTGATCTTGAAGTTGCTTCAGTTGTGCCGCGTTTCTGCAGGGAAGAAAATTAAACAAATGGAGTGTTTAGCATCACTAACTATACACATTTTACTATAATTGCACAACCTGACAAGCATTAACTGAACTAATGTCAGCATCTTCAGATAACGTTTGCGGCGATGTACTATGTGTGCGATGTGCGATGTGTAACGGTGTACACAATTATAAAACTTGATAGTTCCGGTCCTGATTACTCAATAATACAGCATTCCTGCCAAAACCCATGACAGAAAAAAAAGATTCTCACCACATGATAAATCTGAACATGCTTAATAAAATGTGGGTTTTATGGACATTTGTGTCCTTTATATATTTTTTTTATTTTGTAGTAACCTTTTTTATAAAAGCATAGGTTTTCAAACATGATAGCTGGGGTTTGGCTGGTCAACCAACTAATGACCATGTTCCAAAAACCAGCTTCACCATCTTAAGATGGTTTGATAGC
>NW_015614805.1:0-869 GCF_001515605.1 Sinocyclocheilus anshuiensis
TGCACGCTTACGCAAGCTACAGTAGTAAACTTAATATCATGTAACGTAACAGCCGGGCAAACTTCCACAACTGTTATGCTCGCATTTAGACATCAGAACGCACAGATTACCTTCAGATTTATCAGGAGAGCATGATGTCTCAGGTAGGCCGCAGGTAATTACCAGCCTAAAACACCACAAAGAGTAAAGTCTCATGCAGTACCTCCCATGCTCTTACGTTTCATAACTGCATGATTAAAATGATGCTTAAGTCTAAAAATCCTCTGAGCCCTAAATACACCAACAACCCTTCTGCAAACCTTTGGTCAAGTACAAGCCTATGAGAGGAAGAAAGGTGGCACTACATCAAAACAAATATTACCGTAGTACGCCCATCAACTACTGCCTTTAATTATATCCTATCACATGTAGCTGGGTACAAATCTTGCTTTTATGAAAGCTTGCACATTCCTAGCATTTGGAAGTGCGCAGCACAAGCTGGGGCGAGTGCAATGTAAAGCGTGCATGTGTTTGCAGATCACATTTGTCAGCTTAATCAGTCAATCATGAGAGAATTAGAAGAAATATAATAATTCATCTCTAATTTCCATGAATAGTTGGATGCAGGTAGGGGCTCATGTAGATCCTGGATCACATCAAAAGTCATTTTGATTTTTGAATTCACATGACATTCATTTCTGCGTGTAAAAACCCTTGATATCCAATAGCAGGCTGTTTTAGCGTCATATGGAGGCAGGGCTGGACCGGCATTCTCTCTCTATTCCGTTTAATAGGTCCCTGGAGGACGGCATATTTGAAACAGAATGGGCTAACAAAAGCATAACGGGTTAATTTAGCTTGGCTCAGGTGAGTTAATTATTCTTTCTGCC
>NW_015614806.1:0-868 GCF_001515605.1 Sinocyclocheilus anshuiensis
TATTTTACAGAGCAATGTTTTGTAATGACTTGAGAGAAAAACATGAAGAAAACGTAAATATTAAAGGCATTGATGCTGACACCATGGGAATCCTGTTAGAATACACTTACACCAGCAAAGTCATCATAACCAAGGACAATGTTCAGAGAATGCTTGAGGCAGCCAGTCTATTTCAGGTTTGTACTATCAGCTTTATATCAAACGTTTCCTTTATGGGCAATATGTTTTACTTTTTTACCAGCAGCACGTCTAGTATGGTAGAATAGCCTATATGTAACACGGTCTCTGTTGAGTATGACAGTTTTATTGTTCAGCAGTATGTTTTTGCTGGGTACACATGACCGCTATTTAACTTTTTACTTCCCCACTGCCACATCTGTGGTATTTTGCTGTTTGTTTCTTTTTGTTGGAAGTGAAGACATCAAAATCACCTAAAAAAAATACCAAACATAACAGGGAAGTGAAACTGTACATTATTTCCAGAGGGGATATTTTCCATTACAGTGAGTTTTAGTTGTCACATCTGGGTTAAGGTACTTTAGCTGGGTGGGGTCATGTGTTTACTAAACATAGTTGATGTAGCTTATATATCAAATCATAAACTTTTAAGTATAATCATAATAATGAAATTTTTGCCAAGGCCAAATCTGTTATCAGGCTATTTCACATTATTAAAGCATATATAGCACCTTTTAAAACAATTTTACAGTAGATATATACTGTATAAAAACACTACTCTTTAAAAGTTTGGGGTCGGTAAGATTTTTGTTGATAGTTTTCAAGAGGACCTCTTTTATGCTCACCAAGGCTGATTTATTTGATCAAAATACAGTAAAAACAGTAATATTGTAAAATATTATTGCAATTT
>NW_015614807.1:0-869 GCF_001515605.1 Sinocyclocheilus anshuiensis
ACCTACTGATTGGGCAGCGCAATATTGCATTTTAATGTCATATTCACATGTGTCATATATAAATATGACATATATATTTCTTAATATATTGGAACAAATATTAAACTATTTTTTTTTTGTTTATTTGTTTAAAATTTAGATCTAGTTTTATTGTTATGCTTATTTTTAAATCATCTGTTTACAAAAAAATGTGTATTTAATTTTCCCCCTTATTATAATAGATTTTTTTTAAAGAATTTTAATTCTTAATTAATTTGTTAATTAAACTTAGGTTTATTTATATTTATTTATTTAGCAGATGTTTTATCCAAACTCCAAAGCGACTTAAAAGTCGCAAGCTGAAGTAATTAATCCAAGGGAGGCAACGATAAAAGTAGTGTAATTATACTGAATTCACATGAATACAAATGTAAAGGAAGTGTGTATGTGTGTATTTATTTGTTTATTTATTTATTAAAAGGCTGGTTAGTCAAGTGTTCCCAGAAGAAGTGAGTTTTTAGTAGATTGTGCCAGATTCTGCTATTCAGATGGTTTATAGGTCGTTCCACCACCAAGGGACAGTAAGTGTGAAGGATTGCGAAGGATTGTCAATCCCTCAGTGAACTCTTTAACTCTTTATTTCTATCCTGATAATGTTTTTACCGTAATTAAACAGAATACACTATCAGTGATAAGTGTGAAATATATATTTTTTAATGGTTTTGAAAGAAGTGTCATCTGCTCACCAAGGCTGCATTTATTTTGCATTTATTTACGGTAAAAATACAGTAAAAACAGTAACATTGTAAAATATAATTACAATTTCAGATAAGTGATTTCTATTGAAATATATTTTAAAATGTAATTTATTTCTGTGATGCGAAGCTGAA
>NW_015614808.1:0-866 GCF_001515605.1 Sinocyclocheilus anshuiensis
TGACAAATATTTGTTCTTGTTTTAAGCATAAACTCACTTCATTTAGTTTTTTTCAGAAAACAAGGCTTCTCATCTTAATTGTGCATCTTCAAGTATGTATCAAGTGAAATACTGAGGAAGATACTCGTTTTTTTGCAATGCATGCAACATTTAATGCCTTGGACCTTTTTTGGCCTTAATCTGTTGAAGTTCAAAGTAATACTTTCTAAGACCCACAGAACCCTGGTTTTAGGCCTGCTTTAATATTAATCATGTTATTAATTTATAATGCATCCAATTCTGTACATAAGCAGTTGACAAACAACATTGAAAAAAATATTTCAGCGCAAATATCTTACATTAATATTTATGTACATTTATCTGGGGAAAGTTGGACCATATTGTGGGTTTTTTGTGGATATATTTCATTGCAATACCATATTTAGGCCATTTTAATTTAATTTAATTTTTTTGCAGTTCACTTAAATAGGTCTGCATTGTAACAAATCAAATTTCGAAACTGCATGCATAGTAATTATACAGTTATAGGCAGTATAGCTCGTCACGGGACATGTCAACTGCAAAAATTGTTTTTTGATCAGGCAAATTTATTGCATGCAACATGCTTTGAATACCAGATTGCAATCTTGTAAGAAAGAATGAAAAGAAAAAAAAGAAAGAAAATAAAGAACAAGCTGTCAGCGCACTTGTCACTTCTAGCTTGTCATGTTATAAAGGAAGCGTATGTAAGCCTCTGGCACTTTGACCTTTAGGAATCCAAAGCAAAGATTTGCTAATTAACCAAGAGCTTTCTTTCTCTCTCTCTCTCTCTCTCTCTCTCTTGCACACTCACACACACACACACGCGCGCGCGCACACACACACAC
>NW_015614809.1:0-869 GCF_001515605.1 Sinocyclocheilus anshuiensis
ATGACTGGAATTTACCAAGTCGACATCCGTGTGATTCTCAAAACCATACTATTCCCCGGTGCAGCTGCTAGCTAAAAGCTTTCATTAATTAAGACCATTTTTTTCCTCTTCATTTACTTAATTAAAACTGTGGCCTGTGTTGCTTTTTTGCCTCCTTTTCTTTTTTGATCAAATTTTCCTCCCTTTCTCAAGACTTCAATTTGCCACGTTAAGGCATAGCAAATATCCTTCGGCGCTCCTCCGGTCGAACAAGGGCCACAGGGGGGCCGAAGTGGGCTCTCAGAGTTCTCAGCGATGCCAGGACAGAACCGCTTGCGACTCAAATGAGCAGAACTCCTCTCAGTACTTGCACTGAGCCTGCTGAGAATGAAATGAATATCATTAAATCATATTTGACCAGCAGATCACAAGTAAAAAGTATTTAATAATGAGCCCCTCAGAGGGTTCGAAAAAAAAATGTGAGTTTGCTTTGCTCTCTGTTAGAACAGAATTCATGCCACGTTTAAGGCGTGTGTATTTTGCACAGGGTCGGAGCTGAGGAGAACGGCCCATAGAGCCTTTGAAGTTTTTTGTATTTGGCAAGAGCAGAGGAGGGCACTACTGCAGTCCGGTTAAGGAGAGGTCTGAGAAAGCAGTGCGTGTTAGATGTCTCCAATCAGATCAACCTGAGGGCCAGACGGCCATGATGGAGAGGTTCGATCCAGAGCAACTGATGAAACGCACTGGGCTGTTTTAGTCGTTACCTGGTTGATCCATGAAACTCTGAACTCTGACACCCATCCGAGTTGAAATTCACAGAGTAATTTCTTTCCAAACTTGAGACGAAAGGGAAGAAAATTTCAACCACTGTTCACCCCAAAGAATCTATT
>NW_015614810.1:0-869 GCF_001515605.1 Sinocyclocheilus anshuiensis
CAGCATTTATTTGAAATAGAAATCTTTTGTAACATTCTAAATGTCAGTAAAGGCATTCTAAATGTCTTTATTGTCAGTTTTGTTTTAAGGCATCCTTGCTGAATAAAAAATATTTATACTGACCTCAAACATTTGAATAGTAGTTTATCTGACTAGACAAATCCATAAACTTACCAGAGAGTTCCAAAAGCTGCAGATTTTCTAGACCTTTCTTCATCACCCTCACCGGCGCGGTCAGTCTCTGCAGTCCTGCATCAGAAAGGCAGTTTGCACCTATGAAAAGCTTCACAAGACTACAGAAAAAAAGGAAATGTGAAGAGGAAAAAGAAAGTGACTTCACTCTTTATCACAAAGTAAAACAAACTGTACACACAATAAACCATCTGAAATGTTCATTTTATTTATGCAACTATGCCAATGAATGAGACGATGAAGTTTCCATACCTAGCCAGGGCTTCAGAGGTTATGTATTTAAAAACCTCATGGTTGTCACCTAATCTACATCCATAGAGGTCCAGGCACTCCAGACTCTGAAACTGTCTGATCTCTTCCAGCCTTTCGGATATCATAAGATTCCTGAAAACACAATCACACTGATGTAAATGCACTGGTTTCTATGCGGGGTATAAATGCCTACCTAGGCAGCATTTTGGACGTCTACTTAGGCAGACAGCCATGAGATTGTGTTTACTTCTCACCTGTTTCTCAAACACAGGGATCTCAGCACTAGTTCTCCATAGGCCTCACAGAAGACCTGCAGTGCTCTGGGTGCAGTATGGGGCTCAGTGAATTTGTGTCTCTCTTCAGCGGCCGAGAACAACTTGTCAGCCATTTGCTCAGGAAAACCGACCAGTGAGTCCACATGCTCG
>NW_015614811.1:0-869 GCF_001515605.1 Sinocyclocheilus anshuiensis
AGGGGTCGGGCTGGTCGCCGGAGACCTAACGGAGAAATATTGTTTCTTCTTATTAAGTTTTTTCTTACCTTTGTCTGTGCAACAACAATAACAAATGTATCTTCGGTGATGATAACTTAATCAAAGTCAGTCTTATTTTATTTGCCACTACATATACTGTTTTGCATCACATTCTAAAAGTTAAATGTAAAGAGCAACAAAGGCAGTGAATAATCAGAAATCAGCTTTTCTTAATTACATATTTAATTTTAGGCATCTCTTAGGATTTTGTGGTGGCCAGTAAGCTCATTTCACATTCCAGCAGCAGGTGGCGCTACCATCCCATTCTGTAACTGAGAATTTGTGGTGTATTAATGGATATCAGTTGTTTTAAACTGATTGAGGTGACATCATGACATAAAGCTGAGCTCATGAATATGAATGAGTTTCTGCTGACATTGCCAGGGAACCTTCCTGAACTGTCCTCTCAAAGAATATAATTAATATTCATGAGCCTAGCATTAACCCAAACAGGAAGAGTAAATTAATACAAGTACACAATGTATCTGTAAGTACTGTATATATTATGGTTTATAATAAATAAAGTATACATTTATTACAGTATAATATATTATTGTACTTCATGAACTTTGAACTGTTAAATTAAATAGTAATTGTAATAATAATAATAATAGAATAGCTATTTATTAACATAAAATGATTATAAATAAAGTGTTTAGCAGCAGAGAATTAATTAAAATTCTCACTGACATTTTGAAGACCTATTTCTACATCAAGACTTTCATTCCCCACTGAAATCATAATTTTAGCCCATCAGTTTATCCGTGCGCTGCACCTGGAGCCAGGAGTCGTCCACAGGCGGAGGCAGA
>NW_015614812.1:0-869 GCF_001515605.1 Sinocyclocheilus anshuiensis
CTTAAACCGCATAAACACGTTTCATTACACCAAATACACAAAATGTTTTTTTAGCAACATCATATGACCCCTTTAAAGCCTTAAATCTACTTTTTTAATAATTTGTAATTACTTGTACTTGTTTACGGACATGTGATTTTCTTATTGCTTTATTTTATTTATTAATTTTTCATTGTTGTCGTTTATTAGGTATTTGTTTTGATGTTATTTATATGTTATTGCCCTTGTATGTTCTTTGTTCTAAAAACTGCAACAAAAAAAAAAGTTTAAGCATTTTATTCAAAAGACATGTGTACGGTCAAAGCTTAATCAAATATCAGTTTCTTTTCACACAACATTATATACATGTAGCACACTGACAAGTTAACTCCTGCAGGATTTGATAACACCTATTAATTAGTTTAAATGTTAATGAGTCTGAACCATTATATCTCTAGCATTCTGGACACTTAAAGTACACAGTAAAGAACAAATGCACAGCAGCAGTTTGTCAAACATTTTGTGGAATGCATAAAAAAAAGTGTTTGGCTTACTGTATTGTGAAACACATGCTGCAAGTACAACATCAGCAGAACTTTTCTCATGCAACGAGAAAGAGAGCTACGCTGAATCAACTCTTTTAACATCACTGCTTGTTTATAAATGTGTTTACATAAATATTTCAGTTATTACTACATGTGAGTTCATAACCCAAACAGACAAAGTGTTTGTCCAGTAGGTGGCAGCAAGCAGCTGTTTGTTCTTCATGGCAGAAGGCAGTTGTTTGTTTTGCATTGACAGTACAGGACAGATACTGTAAAACATTGAAGAAAAAGGTCAAACATTAATGCTGCCTGTATCAATCATTATCAAAAGGGAATATATATATA
>NW_015614813.1:0-869 GCF_001515605.1 Sinocyclocheilus anshuiensis
CAGCAGAGAGATGAGCTGGTGTTATAATGATGATAAAGACCGTCAAGAAAGACTGAACTGTTTAATTTACATACATTCTCATACATGCATTCAGTAACAGACTTTAGTTTCCTTACAAAGAAAAATACACGGAAGGACAGCAAAAGTATATAATGACCATACATGGTTTTTCGTTAACATCAAAATAAGAACAATAATAATGTATGCATACAAAACCACTAGAAATTAGGAGACCCAAACGAAATTGAACACTTTTTTTTCACACTTCCCACACTAATTGTGGGTAAATTTTGCAGAATGGTTGTAAACATGGCAAATATTTAGCTTTTATTGCAAGCAGATAGCATAATTATTTTAGTAAATAACTATTATTTAAATAGCCAGTGTCTGTCATAGCTGAATAAGTGGGTGGGACATTGTCGTTCTTGAGAGCACTTGATTGGATGCACTCCGTGAGTCAAAAATCACAAAAACAAACACCCATAAGGCTTTCTGCTCCAAACCTAGTCTAGTAACCCATGCTTTGAGGATAACAGCTATATAAACTGAACTCCAAGGCTGCGTCCCAATTCAGACACCTACACTACACACTGAAAGTACAAAGTACAGAGTAAAAGTACTTCTGAGTTTGTAGTAAGATAGTATGCCAGTGTTGGGTCATTAAGTGTGTATCGATACCACTTATCTACTGTTTGCTTGTTAGCGTTAGTATCTAGCTAAATTCATAACCTTAAAATAACTTCTGTTAAAATCATATACAGTACACTTAAAAACTGCTTTGGCAACTTCTGCCTTGCATTCCTCGATACTTTTCTTCACCTGAAACAGTCGAAAGAAAACCATCATAAACTTTACACTGATGGGGGACA
>NW_015614814.1:0-869 GCF_001515605.1 Sinocyclocheilus anshuiensis
AGTAATGATGCTGAAAATTCAGTTTTGATCACAGGAATAAATTATTAAAATATTTTCAAGTAGAACATCATTTTAAATTGTAATCATATTTCACAATATTACTGTTTTACTATATTTTTGATTAAATAAATGCAGCCTTGGTGAGCAGAAGCGATTTCTTAAAAAAAAACAAAAAAAAACAAATGTCTGTCTGTAGCCCTAATGGTGACTTTTCTCTCATTCATTTTTGCAGTTTATCTCAAAGTTGACAAAGGAGGAAAAGACAAAGAGGCCAAAAGTTAGGCCTCCTTTCCTGCTAAACAGAATCAGTGAGTCTGGGAGCAGGTCTCAGGGTTGACAGAGGTTAAAGAGCAACAATAGCATATGAGACCCAGGGTCAAAAGAGCCACAGGACTGATGAATGGCCAAGAAAATTACACTAGTTTGTGTGAGTGTGCAAGTTCGGGTAAAGAAAGAGTGGGAAGAAACAGAGCAAAACATTTCGTCGTCATGTTTCATAGGACTATTTTATGATATATTAAACTTTTATAATGCAAGACTAAATCAATCAACATTATTGTGGAAAAAAAAGCATATAGTGGAGACCCCAATAAATATTTCTCAGGGTGGGTTTCATTTCTGAAAGTCAGTTTCTTTTCATTTACCACACATTGCAAGTTGTCACACTATATGGGGTAAGTTGTCACATTGGGCTGGCAATATGTAATGTATCATGTTATAGATAACAACATGCCCCAATCTGACATTTATGAAACAATGGAAAAAATAAAAAATATATGTTGTGAGAAAAAAGCCAGTGATATATAAATTCAGAATTGTGAGTAAAAAAGTCTGAATTGTGAAATAAAAGTTTTTTTTTTCTTAATCCC
>NW_015614815.1:0-869 GCF_001515605.1 Sinocyclocheilus anshuiensis
ACGGAAAGCAAATTGTTTGTGATATCAATAATTCCAGAACCACTCAAGGCTTAATCTGGTCCAATTTACATGGCTTAAAATCAGCGGTTGCATAAACAATTACGCAAACAGCCCTTTGAATTCTTATTAAGTTCAAACAATGGCAATCTCATCTCGCCGGTTCCTTAATGCTTTTTGCTTTCACTCCCAATCAAAGACCTTCAGAAGCTTCTTCCACTCTTTTCTTTTTCTACCCTCCCGGTCGTTCCCTTTATTATTTCTACAGTATATTCCTGAGTAGTAACCATGGTAACACTGGCCATATGCAAATGTAGTCTTGATAGATTGTGCAAGGTTTAGGAGACAAATTAAGATCTATTTAAAGTGGGGAGGAAAGTGCATAGAGTAGATGCACTGGGGTTGGTAAGACGTCACATGGCCTGTGCTTACACCTCTATTCGGTAGCAATCACCTGCCATGGAGATGTTAAGTGTGAAGAGATCATTTCTCATTACTGATGTGGGCTGATAGTACCTGAAAATGGGGTGCTGCAATAATCGTTTGCTTTGACTAGATTAGAAAGTGAGGCTTAGAAAGCTGAGTAGCGACCCACCCACCCGTCAATCATAAATGCCACTGAAGACATGCTGATTTCTAACGAAGGCCACCATTTTGTGTTTTCCAAACCCATTTGAAGTCTCTTATTAATAAGCATGAAGAGAAGATACATAGACACCTTTAAGTTGCATACAAAAGCCCTAATAATTGAGCCTCTGTCAAATGTAGGACTGAAAGGGAATGGATGTAGGCTAGTGCTCAGTTTAGAACCTGAGTCATAGATGTATGTCGCCGTGATTTTGCCAAGTAAGCCATGTTCCTGGATCAACATC
>NW_015614816.1:0-869 GCF_001515605.1 Sinocyclocheilus anshuiensis
CCCACATGCATGCTGGAGGAGAACAGGAGGTACCGTCTCATCAGCGAGCCCATGGGTCACATCACACCGGAGGTACTGCAGACGCAGACGAGATCACAGCTCACTCGCTCAGCTGTGAGTTTATCACATGTGTGTGTGTCTGCAGGACATGCTCTTCTCTCCTGTCATCGTGGAGGTGAAGGGATACTTCGAGGTCTTCTTTGAGGAGAATCCTCCCTTCAAACTGTCCTTGACAGATGCTGACTCGGGTCATACCGTATGGACAGCTACCATCAGAGAGGGTACGGCTCAGTCAACACAAACACGAGCCGCTCCTTTGCCTTGGTGCCAAAAATGTCTTTTTTAATAACTTTATTTGAAATGTTTCATCTAAACATTCAAGAAATCCTATTTTCCAACCACCAGCCTGAAGTAACTGGCCTATAACTGACAAAAATAGGAGCAAATGTTCCCTTCAGATTAGTACTTAACAAATGTTTTTTAAAACCCTGTCACCCAAAGCTTGATATTATTTCAACCCTCTGACAGTATGTTTAAAATGAATACACTTGAGTACGCAACTGAGTAAAGTCTGAAAACTAATATGTAGACGTAATGAAATAATGCTGAATACTTTAGGAGAACGATTATCTAAACGATTATTTCTTCGCGTCTTCCTCAAATATGATGTCAGAAAATCAAGCCATTATTTTGAAAGTGGGAGATCAAAAAATAACAGGGTTGAAAAATACAGAAAAAAATCTGTATTTGCTGAGAAAAAACTATTGTATTATACATTAAACCTAACTAAATATGTCTGTAATATTTCAACAGTTTAAGGACCGATTCTCACTATTAACTAGTTGCTTATTAGCATGCATATGACTAGC
>NW_015614817.1:0-869 GCF_001515605.1 Sinocyclocheilus anshuiensis
CTACTGGAGTCACCCCAGAAAATACGGCCAGGGATCGCGATCCTGGTCAGTCCTGCTTCAGTCGCGTGTTTAATGTTTAGGGTTTGTGTATGCGCGCGCGTTTGAGCGGCGTGTGATTATTATAAGCGTCTGATTGTGAAGCACATGGCTGAGGAAGAGGCGCTAAAATGGCGGCGGCTCCCGCTTTAACTCGGCTAGCTGCAGTGATGCTTTGCTAATGCGGCGTTTATGAAAGTTTTAAACCTTAAAGAATAGAAGCTGTGTTATTAATTGCTCGTTCCAAACCCGTAAGACCTTCGTCTGTCGGAACACAAGATAACATATTTTTTATGAAATCCGAAAACCGAAGGCCTTACGTTTCATTTTTGGGTGAACAATCTCTTTAGTGTTTGCGAATTATTAGCTGCTGTTGTTTTCCGTGTCGTTAAAGTTCACTTTAAAATAACAAATTCTATCTTTAACGTTACTCGAGCCTCGTGTTGTTTCAAAGCTGCACTGCAAAACACGGTTTTCCTAGTATTTTTGCCGCCTTTTCTAGTTTAAATATCTAAGTTCTTGAATCAAGAAACGTACTTTACGAGTAAAATGACTTAAGTTTATTTATTTGTTGTTGTTGCTTAAAACATGCAAAAATCTGTCAATGGGGCACGAAAAATCTAGTTTAGAATTTGAATTAAGATTATTTTTCTTAGCGCATTAGCTGATATTTTTGCATGTTTTAACTTTTTTTATATATATATAGAAAACATGACTTCTGATATCAAGTCAGTTTAGTGGTCAGGTGAATGCATCTTGATTCAAGAATTTAGTTATTTATAATAGAAAATTAAAAAACACTAAATTAGATTTTTTTTTTTTTTTTGCGGGCG
>NW_015614818.1:0-858 GCF_001515605.1 Sinocyclocheilus anshuiensis
CATATTTAACCCAAAGTTGGGTTGAAACAACCCAGCATTTTTTAGTGTATCCTCCACACATGAGCCAGCCCATACTTCCTTGCCTGCTTGATGGCTTTTCTTATTTATGTAATTGTCCTATTATGCTTTTTCATTCATACAAGTAACACATAAGGATGGCAAGGAAATGTTCTTCTCTGGAAAAAAAAGGATGACAACACAGGGTACAAAT
Source organism: Sinocyclocheilus anshuiensis (assembly GCF_001515605.1). NCBI lineage: Eukaryota > Metazoa > Chordata > Actinopteri > Cypriniformes > Cyprinidae > Sinocyclocheilus > Sinocyclocheilus anshuiensis. The sequence goes on from NW_015614818.1 coordinate 212, forward strand.
ATTGCTCTAGATCACACTGCATAATGGATACCTCGCTAGCAAAGCTGCTTAGCATGATATATTTTAGATCATGTTGGTACCACTAGCCAAATGTTGCTGGTGAACAGCATGGCTATATATACCACCATCACAGAAACTCATGCTAGCCTAAGCAGATCTTTTCAGCCGAGCAGAGTGAAGTATTGTGGGACTGTGGAGCCTATTCCATTCTAATCTGCATAATAGGCATATTTATGCATGCAACCGCATAAAAAGTGTCACTTTGAGGCGGCTTGGTAAAAGTTCTAAAAAGCTCAGCTAATGTAAGCATCGGATCACGTTTTTAGACTTCATCTGTCCATACAGACTCATTATTCACTCCAAGAGACATTATGTTTAGCAAGCAACTTCTCTTTCCCTTTGTCTCTCTTTGTTTCTTGTTCTCTTTGTCTTCGATCTCACTCCCTCCCTCTCCTATTTATCTCTGTCCTTATCTGTGACTGACAAGCACCCCACACCAGTGTTTACAGCAAGCCAGAACCAGGGAGATAATTTTAAAAGTAAACAGCCAATATCCTGTGCAACAACGCTGAGGAAGCTCTTTTCAGTGTGTATCGTGTACCTGTCCCTGTGTGTGTGTGTGTGTGTGTGTGTGTGTGTGTGTGTGT
>NW_015614819.1:0-869 GCF_001515605.1 Sinocyclocheilus anshuiensis
CTCTCTGCCAGCCACAGCAGACATAATAATCCCCCTTGAGCGGCTGGTAATGAGAAGACAGGGTCCTACCTGCTCTCTCTAATAACAGACACTTCTTCTGCACACAAATCAGGGCAGGGGGCGGAGGCCTGGGGTTTGGTGGGTGAGCAGGTTGTGGGGAGAGCTGAGAACAAGATCCCTGGCACACCGATGAAAGGAGAGAGAGAGAGAGAGAACGAAAGTAACAGGGGCATCCAGGGACCGAAGCGGAGCCAAAAGCCTGGAAGGTGGAGGCCAGCCACAGTTGCCAGGGCCAGCCAAACGCTTTCAGAGCATTCTGGACCCTGTTCGGCCTGCATGCTGCCAATTCATCCAGCAGCAGGAGAGGGAGAGTGAGAGGAGAGTGAGCCAGAGAGGGCAGACAGCAGGACTAGGGCCACGTTCCAGTTGGAATAGGCCTGCCCACATGATGAACAGTGTACAGACTGTATCATTTAATAAATCCCGCTCTGCTCCAGCTAACACAAACGAGATGTCAAAAGGCCATTAAACACTCACACACACACACACTTCTTCCCATTAACATTAAACATTCCCTTTTGACAAAGAAAAACAGCTATTTGGTAGCTTCATTAGCATTTACTTTAACATAATTATTTTATAATAAAATTATTAAAACATCATTCCAACAATTATACTAATTAATCAAACCTGAATTTAATGCATCATTATTACAGAGTAAACTAAAGTGAATGAAAGGAATAATTGCGGACATAATTTTTTACAGTAAACCTCCATTCCAAAATATTGTATAACTAATATATATTATTTAAATTATATATTGATTAATTGAATATATATCATAATATTAAAGTAATTAAAATTATAAA
>NW_015614820.1:0-869 GCF_001515605.1 Sinocyclocheilus anshuiensis
CAGATAAGTTAGTTATGTCTAGACACACAAATTGGATTTGATCACTTGCAATTAATAGTGTGGACAGTCAGCCTGAAAAGATCTGATTGATCTGATCAGTCTTGGGGTACTTGGACTTGGGAATTGGAATTGGAGTTCAGACGGATCCATGTCATGTGTAACATAAAAGAAAAATAAGTAACAACTAACAACATAAAATTAAGATAAAAAGACATTAATAAACATTTCCCACTCAAACTCAATTGATTAAAAACTAGGACTCGACTCGGACTCGACTCGGACTTGACAAGGTGGACTCAGACCCAACACTAACATTAGTCTCTTCTAGTCGTTCACATTGACAGTGACTTCCAGTGATGAAGTGACCAGAATTCATTTTCAGTTACCTCAATCATTGCGACTCAAGAAAGTTGAGAAAAGTGTAACTTTTTCATATGGTGATGCGGTTATCACCACTGGAAGTGAAGACAGTGGAGGTTTTTTTATTTTGTCTTACGATTTGTCCAGCTCCCCTTTCTGTTTGTAACAGAAAAGCAAGCTCCGAGTATCTCCTGGTTCTTGGCTTATTTTGAGTCAGACAGGTAGACTTGCTCTGACCGGATCATTGAATCAATGAATTGTTAACTCATGAACAGCTGCAATCAGATCATACCGATTCACGAATGAATCATGCACTGCGATTTGCAAACTTATTCAACATGTTCAAAGAAAAGAAGGGACAAAAAGGACATTGCTATCACATAACTGTTTATGAAATGTAGTGAAGTAAAAAGTGTGATACTATGCTTTGGAATGTAATTGTGACGAGTGGGGGCGGGGCCGATAGCCGTGGGAATGGAGCGAGGCCGGTGGAGTAAGTGATAATGCAC
>NW_015614821.1:0-869 GCF_001515605.1 Sinocyclocheilus anshuiensis
CTGACAAGCATTTATGATAAACTAAAATATACTTTAATGTAATTTTTAATGAAACTTGTATGTCATGTATTTAAATATATTTGTAATCACACATTTGTAATGATGAAGCTGCAATCTAGAACATTTAAAATATATGAACTTTTGTTAATTGCAGTGATTGTAATATTAATTGTAATATGGAACAACACTGTACAGTTAATATTATAATCTAGTACTTTGCATGTGCTTTGTATGTTAGTCAACACATCAAAGTAAGTGTACTTTAAAGCATGAGTTATTGTTAAAACAATGATTTAATTTTACATTATTAAAAATGCTTTTTAAAAGTGTACTTAACTGTGTTAAGAAACAGTCTATTTTTGAGTCACTTAAGTGTCCTTTTCATTAATATTATCTTCAAGTACAATTTTTAAAAATACATAAACTTTTTAGATTTGAAATACACTACAAATGCACATTCAGTAGAATTAAGCAAACTTCTTTTTCAGAAGGGTCTGATGACTTTAATATAATGCACTTTTCATTTAAGTCACTGCATTTAGAATGAAAAGTTTCTCTGTCTTTTTCGCTATTTATCTTCTAGTTGCTGAGGAAGAGGCACATAGGGAATGATATCGTCACAATAGTCTTCCAGGAACCAGGTGCTTTACCTTTCACCCCCAAAACCATCCGTTCTCACTTTCAGCATGTGTTCATCATTGTCCAAGTACACGAGCCCTGCACCGAAAACACCTATTACAGGTAAGACAGCAGACAAAAAGCACTGAAGAAAAAGAAAACATAAAATGTTACAAATAAAATTAAACATGTCTTTATCTCCACCTTTCTCAGAGTTGCAGTAACTCGTTCCAAGGACATCCCTCTCTTCG
>NW_015614822.1:0-869 GCF_001515605.1 Sinocyclocheilus anshuiensis
TGACATATTTTAAGATCAATCAGTGCAAGTTTCTTTCAGTTGAAAGCTCAGACTTACATTTTAGTCTGGGACTAGGCTTAAGTCTTGTCTGCGAAACTGGGGGTAAGTATTTTGCATTTAGCACCTTTTAAGAGCTCTTCTTTTTACACTATATTACAGTGATGCATATGATTTCACACTGAAACCAGGTGCTGTTAAATAAAAGCGTGTGGCAGGAAGACTATATGCACGCATGCATACATGTCACATACGGTGCCTGAGTCTCACATGGGATAACAATGCTAGCCTGATTTAGCAGCTCGACACAATGGGGACTAATTACACATCACAGATTTCCGGAATCTTCCTCCTCGCCTTCCTCGGCTTCTGGAATTTAAGAGCTGATGGTAATCCTGAGGCTCTCGAGCAGCGCTTAAATAATCCACAGATGGGAATCAGTCATAGAGAGGTTTTATGTGAAGATCTTTCATCTATTTTTTTTAACCAACATGCTTTATATTTAGAATAGCCTGCACTTTACACAAAACATTTATCTGTGACGTGCATCCATCCATCTATCCATCCCTGTTATTTTAGTATCATTTATTTAGCTTCTATTGTTTTTGTTTTCATTTTAATTTTATTTTGCATTTTAGGAATTTCAAGGGTTTTTTTCTATTAAGATTTCTGTACTTCAACTTCAGTTTAGTTCACTTTGTTGCCAACGCAACATTTCTACTTTCTATTACTAAGTTTATACTAAGTTTTTTAAAAGCTTTATCAAATTTTTATATTTTATTTCAGCTTTATTTCAATTAATCTATCTTATTTCAATGAATGTATTTATTATTATTATTATTAATATTATTATTTTAGTATTATTTCTATTC
>NW_015614823.1:0-867 GCF_001515605.1 Sinocyclocheilus anshuiensis
CGTCAGAATGAGAGTCCAAACAGCTGATAAAAACATCACAATAACGCGCAAGTAATCCACACAATTCCAGTCCATCAATTAATATTTTGTGATGTGAAAAGCTGTGTTTGAAATACATTTATCGAGATTTTAAAATAGTCCTCTATCGATAATATTGCTTCCTCTAGTGAAAAAGTCATCTCATCTGAATCAGAAGAAAAATAAGCATAGATCAACCGCTGTTTACAAGTGAAAACAGTCCAAAATGGTTCTAAATAAATATGATGTATTTTGATGTGAGAGGAGAAAATTGGATTATGGACTGATATTTTGACCAGAAGTGAGGGTTTGAGGTTAATATGCCTTAATGGTGGGTTTGTTTCGACAAACATGCTGTTTTTTACACTTCACAAGACATTAATTGACACGTGACAACAATTAATGTCTGCTGTTTAGAATCTCATTCTGACGGCATCCATTCACTGTAGAGGATCCATTGGTGAGCAAGTCTCCAAATCTGTCCTGATGAAGAAACAAACTCATTTACATCGTGGATGGCCTGAGGGCGAGTACATTTTCAGCAAATGTTCATTTTTTAAACTATTCAAACTATTCCCTAAAAACCTACATCCATCTGGTCAACCTTTTTCCAGTCTTATAATGTTGCACATTCATACACTGTTTTGCATGCATTCTGCCTTGATTTATGATTATTTATTATTATTATTACAGCAAAATGCCTTGTATTGCACCGAGCGATGCCTTGCGTTTCAGTGTGACCTCACTAAGGACGATCTCCAGGCCACCATACAAGTGGAGACGGTGGATGTAGCCACATTGATCTTTGTTCTGTCTGCAATTCATCCTGACAAGATGCAGAAAGCCCTG
>NW_015614824.1:0-869 GCF_001515605.1 Sinocyclocheilus anshuiensis
AAAATAACCCGTAGCAGATCTATACAGGTGGAGCTGGAGAAGGTGATGGGTTTCAGAGGAACTCTGAAAGCGTGCTGCAAAATACTCAAGTGGATGTTAACCAGCCATTTAAATGTAAAGCAGCAACCTCTTTGGCTTTGTATGCAACATGAACCAATCAGCTTGTGCCAAGTCGTTTAACCCTGTGAATTGGTACGACAATGGCCTGCACCATCTAGATTTTCATGACTGAACTATACATTTACATACAACAATAAGTACAATGTAAAAATGTGTATGTATACAATAAGTGCACTGTACCAAATGTATAATTTAAATGTAAGTACACAGTAGTTAATGACGTATATAAAGTGGAACTGTAAATTTGAAATCATTATGTTTATTTTTTATTTTGATATATAGACTAACATAATAAAACACATCAAGTACTTATAATTATAATTTAATAATTTAAAGTTAATAAAATTTGAATGACGCAACTCTACAGAGGACATGAAAGGATGCACCAATGTGTACTAAATTGCATATTTAGTACACATTGGTGTAATTACATATTTGTAATTATAGATGTGTAATTACAAATATATTTAAATACATGATAAACAAGTTTCAATAGAAATTATATTAAAGTATGTTTAATATGTGCTTTTACATAACTGCTCTAAAGTATACAATTGAGAAGAAAGTTTATGCTAATTCTCACTAGTGCTCTGTGTTCCCTTTAATAACACGAGACAGAGCTGAAGCACAAAGCGCAGGCAGTGTCACAATAAACTAGCAAACGGAAGGTTCACTCCCCTTCAGAACATTTATCCTTAGCTTAATAAAACAGACACACACCCATATAGATACTTGAAATACCCCCCCCC
>NW_015614825.1:0-862 GCF_001515605.1 Sinocyclocheilus anshuiensis
AGAAGCCCAGCGAGACTGAAGAAATATGAAATATTTAACGCAGCCCATGCTCACAGTGACCTACTGAGGGAGAGCTAGCTGTTTATCAATGCCAGAAATAGACTTCATGTTGAGAGGAACCAGAGACGCCGTGGTGTGCTGTGGTGGACGCGCCATGTTCTCGTGATGAGAAACCGCACGACTGACTGGCGTTTCCAGTGCGTTTGTGCTGAGTCAGCCGGTGTGTGAATTACCCAGCATCCCTCAGACGCATGAGGCTCAGGTGAGCTGCTGTGTGTTCAGGTGTGTGTGTGTTTGCACAGTGATTACGGCCGTGTTCAGCAAACAGGAAGCCGTTCTTCTGTCCGTAGTGACACCATTATGCAGCGATGCTTCATCGGGTCTCTGTGAGAGTGTGAACTGTGAACTCTCACCGTGTGGTGAAAGGTCAAAGGTCACAGCCTGAACATCAGCGTGTTTGTTACGCCACACTGAAACCAGATGACTCATTTAAAGGAATAGTTCACAATGAAACTTCTGTCATTTACTCCAAACCTGGATGAGTTTCTTTCATCTGTCGAACACAAAAGATTGGTTTTGAACAATGTGTGTGTAACCAGACAGCTGCAGGTCCCCACTGACTTCCACAGTATTTTTTTTCTTACTATGGAAGTCAATGGAGACCAACAACCGCTTGGCTGCCCATGTCCAGTGACTGTTGTCAGTGTTGTTGTAGATCTACAGACTGTCGCTCAGCCGCTGAAATGCGCCACTCGTGAAGCTGCGGCTCTGAGCGCTGGTTTGGGTTGGTTTAATGCGTGCAGCTAACCGTGTAATTGCATGTGTTAGTGTGTGTGTGTGTGTGTGTGTGTGTGTGTGTGTG
>NW_015614826.1:0-869 GCF_001515605.1 Sinocyclocheilus anshuiensis
TTCAATAGAATGTATGGGAATACTAGGGGATACCAATATGGCGGCATGGCGGCTTCACTTTTATGACGTCATGAGCAATCCAATTTTCTATTATAGATCAGTGGTCTATCCTCAGTTCATTTGCGCTGTACTGTCTGCTCATCAAAGGCTTCGGGTTTAGTTGGGTCACGTGCAGATGTGTTATGTGTGGGCTGCCAAACAATTCATAATCATCATTTCTCTCATGCAGAGATTTCTCTCATACTTCCTCAATTAGTCTAGGATTGTACATATCAGGCCAGAACTGCTCTATTAATTAAATTCAACAGACCTTTTTGAGCCATATATAATATATATTTCATTTATTTTTGATTTTATTATTTTTATTCTATAATAATATTGTATTATTTAAAAAAAGAAATACAAATAGTATTATATTTAATTATTATAATGTATTAATTATTATTTAATTATTTAATGATTTATTTTTGTCATACATTGTGTGTTGCATTGCAAAATTAAAGACATGCATTGTTACATTTGGGGTTTATTTATGGATTTAGCTGCTTTGTACTTTGTTAAATCTTTGCTGTCCGAGATCTGTTCAAGAAGAGCAGCTGTATGTCATTGACACTGATTATTATTGGACCATTAATTCTGGTTAGGCAACAAAAAGCATCATAAAGAGCTGCTCTGCAGTATCTATTCAGAGAGAAAAACCTCCTCCATTTTTCCACCCTATTCAAATTCAGAGTGGGTTAGCTGTGCCACTGCTTAGCCAGGGTAAATTACGGCAGAAATGCGACTGCAGGCAAAAGGAAAAATGACACACTCGGGAGAAATATTTTTTCAGAGAATGGAAGAGTATGAAAAGATATAATGACAGTGTT
>NW_015614827.1:0-869 GCF_001515605.1 Sinocyclocheilus anshuiensis
TATTTTTATTCATTATAATGGGCATACCAAAGTACTGTGAAAAGCTTCTAACAATTCGTCTTGGTGAACCACCACTTTTTTTTTTTTTTATTACCGAATCCACCTCGGGAAAATACGGGGGGAATTACTGGTGGGTATGACACTTGAAAGTCTTTTCTGTTTGTATCAGAGCTCCTCTGCTGCCCTCTGCAGGTCATTCATGATAGGTAATTAGGATTTAATCAGCATTTCCTTGATCATTTCAGTGAAGAACCATGAAAGTGAAAGACCATGCTATCAAGTCCACCAGCTAAACCAACACCATGCCAGCATGAGCACTAAAAAAGCTGGGACAACTTGTTGGTCTAGCTAGTCTTTTCAGATGGTTTTTATGGGTGTACCTGTAGACATCTATTCTTTCACATTATGATAATGTTGATGTTTCACATATTATTCACCCAAGAAATGCCTTTTGTGCATAAGCTGAACCTTTTGTATTGTATGTACTATTGCTTCTAGTAGGCTACTTGTCTTCAGGCTGGTTCTTAACCACACATATTCAGTTTGCAGAGGTGTAACCAATGACATTATATGTTGTTTTTTTATTAACTATAAGGAGTGTTGCTGTGGTGAAACTCAGCACCAGGATGCTGACGGTGGAAGAGAGCGCCGTTCATTCATTCCCCTCATCTACATTTCCTGCTGGTGCTGCTGAGAGTCGAACCCACAACCTTCAGGTTAAAAGTCTGACTCTCTACTGCCCCACTAAAAAGCACCACACTTTTTAGAAGATTTTTTTTGGTACAGTTTTGTGACTTGATGCTGTAATATTCAAGCTGTTTTAATATAGATTTATTTTTAGTTATATATGTTATGCAGTTCTTGCATAT
>NW_015614828.1:0-869 GCF_001515605.1 Sinocyclocheilus anshuiensis
CAGTTTTCCTCTCTTAGGGCTTTCCTTCAACTTTGCAGTCGCCGTGCAATTGAACAACATGGAATACTATATTCTATTAATTTAAAGCTATATAATTTGTTTGTAGCATGTAGAACAGTGTTGTCACAACAGCTATAGTGTAGAAAACTGCTAATGGTGTTATTCAACCTACCCGGACACTGTTGTCGCTCTGCAGTGAATATTCAAACAGACAGATCATCTCTACAAGAAGTACATTTGGCATTGACATGAAAGCACTATGGTCTTTGCCCTTATGTAGACATCACTGTTAGTTATTCCAAGACCTTTGGGATTCAGCTTTATCATAAACAATTTTGTTCATCATCATTAAATTTGCCCGATGAAATCATCACTTTTTATGTCACAGGCTGTAGCAACTAACATCCACTCTTAAAAATAAAGGTTTTTTATTGAGGTTCTTTATTCTTTAGATTATTAAAATGTTCTTCATACTAACACTGTGTCTACATAGTTTGCAGTCTACAATGAATGCGAAACAAAAGTTCAGAATCCATTTGTACTGGAGTGCGTCAGAAACATAAAGGGGCATAAGTTTATAGTCTGTCATGTCGCAACCAGTGTAGACAGCTTTGCTGTTTATAATGGGCTCTATTTGCTTTTGCTGTAAAGCATCATTCGTGTCCAGTGTAAACACAGTGTAAGAAAAAAAAAGATTCTTGGAAGAATCTATCAATCGAAAAGTTATTTGAAGAACCCAAAATTGTTTGTCTATGGCAGGGGTGTCCAAACTCAGTCCTGGAGGGCCGGTGTCCTAAAGAGTTTAGCTCCAACTTGTATCAACATACCTGCCTGGAGGTTTCTAGTATGCCTAGTAAGAGCTTGATTAG
>NW_015614829.1:0-869 GCF_001515605.1 Sinocyclocheilus anshuiensis
TGTTACCTTGTCTGCCATCTTGGATGTTTTTTTTTAATTCCACTATGCTTGGCTTAATGAATTCTGAGATTGGGTTATATGAATACATGCAATGCTGCCATAGAGTTTGGCCAAAATTATATATCTTATATATATAGGTATATATAATATAACTATATCAGTTAATATGGCTACCTTGTGGTACATTGGTCACGTTGAATGCTTGCTTAAAATTATCCTTCTGTTAGCTTACTAGGTTTTGTAACATAACAATTGTGTAGTTCAAGTGGACTTGCTTTCTCATATCTCTTATGTATATATTTTTTCTCTCTTCAGAACTGTGTGGTATCGATGAGCTTCTTTGTCATGATGAAAATGCTCTGTTAAGTTTCGAGGCCATCCGCAACATTCACAAAGACATGGATGATGATGCAGACGGCAGCGTGGATGTGACAGAGACGGATGGGGTGAGGGCTGCAGCGTTTGTGTGTGGTTTTGTGGTCTGCTGTGTTGAGAGGTTGACGTTGCAGCACAGTGCATGGTGCCCAATGTACAAACAAGTTCTTGCTTGAAAGGACACAGTGGCTTTTGGCTTGCTTACTAGAGACACAGGTCTCTGTAATATGTATTGTCATAAGTGCTTTACAAATACAAATTACCTTGACTTGACAGTACAACAGTGCAGCACAGCGAAGTAAAACATATACTGTATTGGCTTACAGTGTACAGCTGTACTGGTACAAGTCTGAGTGTGTTGCAAAGCTTTTGCAGAGATGAGGAATGCAATTTACAATATGTTGTTATTGGGTTTTTTCGTTGGTCATATCTTTCAACTGTGATTTTTCTCATGATAAACTACATTCTTCAGTGAGGTGCAGATATATAAATAT
>NW_015614830.1:0-869 GCF_001515605.1 Sinocyclocheilus anshuiensis
TATTTTAAATTGCAATAATATTTTACAATATTACTGTTTTTACTGATTTTGTTTTGATCAAATAAATAGACTTGGTGAGCATAATTCTTTCTAAAACATTAAAACATCTTACAGACTCCAAACATTTGGATGGTAGTGTATATTTCCATGAATAATTTTATGTTTCTAATTTTAAATGAATAATGTTTACATGTATTATTTAATTATTTACTTTTTCTTTATTTTCACATTCTTACTATGTGACAAACCTATCACAGGCCACTGACCCCAGGTCAGCCATCCTTATTGTTGAGCCCTGCAATGACTACAATACTTGATATATTTGATACCTTCTCAGCTGATATGCAATTAGACATTTAAACAAGAAAAAAAAATTCCACCAACTGTCAAACTGCATGCAGGAAGGCATCGAAGGATACATCTACTATATGCTGCTTTCAGAAACTGACCAGATGAAGACATTTTAGTATCTTCAGATTCAGATTTGCCTTGATCCCTTCCTACCTCCATATATTGCCTGCTAATGCAATGGTTTTTAGGTTGCAGACACAGCCATTATGTAACCAAGGCATCACAAGATGCTATTTCTACAAAAAAATGTCAAAAAGTCAAGAGTTTTAAGTTTTTTTTAAGCAACAATAACTTAATCAGATATTTGCCGTGCCCTTTTGGAGTGGTGACATTAAAGGAACATTCCATTTATTACTTGCATGATGGTTTGAGGTAGCATCTAAACTGGAGGCATGATTTTTGGATATGGTTTGTCGGGCGCTGCTTTTCCTCTGGCCCTCATGGTTCTAGTGTGGGCATAGCATGTGATTAACCCCAATCAGGAACTCTCAGCCAACCAGAGTGTGTTCCTCTTCTAC
>NW_015614831.1:0-869 GCF_001515605.1 Sinocyclocheilus anshuiensis
TGAGCTGAGTCTGAGATGAAACCAGATTTAAGAAAGCAAACATTATAAAACTATATTTTAATGCATCCTGTACTGTACTATTCCAGTAGGCTACTAACAGCCCTGCGACACGGTGAAAAATATAATGTCCATGAATTAAAGAAATTGTAGATCACTTTTTATTAAATCGTACCTTCATATTAGTTCAAACTTCAGAACATACAATGTGCCTGCTCTTAAGTTAAGTTGTGTATTTTTTCTTGCAATTCTGAGAAAAAAGTCTGATTTATGAGATATAAATGCAGAATTGTGATATATAAACTGGCAATTGTGAAAAAAGGTGAAAATTGTGAGATAAAAAAATGGCAGAAACAAAAGCAGAGTTGCGAGATGCAAACTCAGAATTCAGAGAAAAAAATCAGAATTGCGAGATAAAAAGTCTCAGTTACCTTTTATTATTTTTTTATTCCATGTTGGAAACAGGCTTCCATAGTTACTTGCCATTTCTTTTATTTATTTGTGAAATTTACTATCAATTTCTGAATAAACATTGTTTCAAAGTAAAAAAATTTGTTGTGATTAAGATTAGATGAAGATGCTCTGACTGAACTTTGGCTGAATGCCATTACAATCGTAACAATTATTTGATTGGCTCAGACTCGTAAGCAACATGATCAGCTGAGTGTTGTTTTTTTGCACAACACTCGTCACACCCGTCCAGAGAGTATTATTCCAGACAAACACTGGAGCTGATCTATTATACAGGTCAAGATGGCTGTTGTGCTTTGACTGTTTATGTAAATATATGCATCTGTGGTCAGACGCTGAGAGTATTGAGAGTATGAGGAAACATTTGGTAATATTAAGTGAGTATGCGAGTGTTTATAGTC
>NW_015614832.1:0-869 GCF_001515605.1 Sinocyclocheilus anshuiensis
TGTGTGCCACTCCAGCTGTTGCAGATTTGTACGATGGAATAAATCCTTAAGCACTCAATTTTGTGTGAACACACCACAGACTCTCCTGGTGATGAGAGAGAGGAAGAAAGAAGGGAAGGCAATGACTGAAAATATTTATTACATGTTAAACTTAATTAACAGTATTTGAAGCATTTTGTCTGGATCTATTAACTTAATACATAAAAAAAATGTAATTCACACATACTTCTACAATTATGTTTTTAATTTGAATTAATTAACTTTATGAATAATAATTCATATTTGTCAAAATGTAAATATATACAATAATAATTTTGACAGAAGCCTGTATGCTCACTAAGTCTTTTATGATCAAAATTAAACAAACATTATATATATATTTGGTCTTACGGTCACTTGCAGTATTTCTTTAAATAATAATCTTACTAATGCCTTAGTCTATCTGTGATTTTTAGTAATCAACGTCATGAAACTAATGCTGTACACTGAGGTAAACTTCTATTAACCCAGAAACATAATGGTGGATCTGAATAAGGGAGCTCTAAACATTATGCAGGATCTAATGGACGTGTGTTTTCACTAAAGCACATTCACACCGCAATGCTTCATTTTTCCATTGTCTAGGTATCATTCCTATGATGAATCAGATAAATGGGATGAGCAATAATTGCTTTGTGGGCATCATTACGCGAGAAACTGTGAAGAAGAGGTCGTAATTAGAGCAGACCCCAGAGCTCAGTAGACCTTGATCAATACCATTAAAAATGTGCACTTTCCTTAGCCTGCATTAGAGGAAAATCTAAACAGGGATTTCTTTTTGCTGTTAATGATTCTGAACTGCACCTCCATTACCACATATGAGAGAATGC
>NW_015614833.1:0-860 GCF_001515605.1 Sinocyclocheilus anshuiensis
TGAAGAAGAAAATATGAGCAAGAGCGTGTGTGGCTTTATGTCACTCTGTTAGATCTATCTGTGAATGTGAGTGGGCATAGTCTCTGGTATTCAGTGAGCTAATTATACAGCAACCTAAATATTTAATGCCCATCAGTCTTTCATTAGCAACAATAACATGTGCAATCAGTGCAAAATAACAGTGATGACTGAGATTCAAGCTGGCACCTGCCATGCAACGTGCCACCCAGAGAGCCCATCAACCACAGCAAAGCAGAGAGAGACAGACCCCCAACCATAGTGCAAAGACAGAGAGAGACACTCTTGTTACAATGCAGCAAGACAGACAGACCCTTGACTACAATGTAGAGAGAGAGAGATACATTGTAAATTTTATTCTTCCCTCCCTTTTCCTAATTTTACATTGTTACTGCTGTTCACTGTTTTATCTGTAAGCAGCTCAGCTGTAAACACTTTGGCAATGCGAATGTACAAATATTTGTCATGCCAATAAAGTACCTCAAACCTGAATACTGAGAAAATCTCAACCAAAACGAGAGAGAGAGAGAGAGAGAGAGAGAGAGAGAGAGATTTGTTCATGTTAGGGGTAGTAGAGGCACATTAAAAAAAAAGAGATCAGTCACAGTATAGCAGGAGTGAAACAGAGAGCTGGAGAGAGAGAGAGAGTGATTGTTATTAAAGACTATGTAAGGTTGTTCTTTTTGTTGGCCGTTGTGAATTGAATCATTTTTTCCTCATTGTTAACATATGTAAATTCCTGTCACTGCTGCTGCTGCAGGCCTTCAGTTCTGCTCACCGTTAGAGGACGAGAGAACAAGCCTCTCACACACACACACACACACAGATTCTACCCACAGACA
>NW_015614834.1:0-870 GCF_001515605.1 Sinocyclocheilus anshuiensis
AAAAAAAATAAAGTTTTTATAAGAGCGCCAAAATATTTAATGAATTACATTAGAAACACTTTATTTCTCATGCAACTTGCTCACAAATCTCACAACTTGATTTTAAATGTCAATATGTAACTTTAAATTGCATAATGTGTCTTAATGGAGAATGATAATAAAAGTGAAAAAATCTCCAAAAACGACACTTGGGGGTAAGCAACTACCTAGCAACCACCTAATACACCTTAACAACAGCATAGCAACACCCTGGCAATGGTTTAGAATACCTTATAATAGTAGTGGTGATTTTTACAGGTGCTTCCTCTGAAAAAATAAAAATCTAGTTTATTCATTTATTCATTCTTATAAAAGGTAAAGAATGATTTACATTAGAAGGATGTCATACCACACAAAGATATTACATTTCATAAATGTCAGGCCACATTATGAAGAGAACATTTAACCTACTCATACTCTTGTAATTGGGCGGCACGGACACATGCCACTCGGGTGGAGGGTCACAAAAGACAACTGTCGAGGGCTAGAGGGGGCACGTCCCACAATGCTGTTCTTTATGTAGCTTAATTTAGCCTCACACGTCAAGAGAGTGTTGACTCTATTCGGGGCGTTGGGATCTTTCACTACTGAAACAATGTAATTGAAAAACACAACAGCAGTATAATCACAGCCCTGATAAGAATGTGAATATAAGCCTTCAGTTAAATGACAAGAAGAGATGAGTGCAGCCTGGTGCTGTTCATTAATAGATAGCATAGCATGCTTTTTAATACCAGCAAAAATGGAAAATCCAGTACAACCTCTGCACACACATCCAATTATTCAAGCAGATAAGGGTGTGTAGGCTTTCTGTCATGTGCTATCTGCCCT
>NW_015614835.1:0-870 GCF_001515605.1 Sinocyclocheilus anshuiensis
TGTAATAGATTTTGGTTATACTGCCCCTAGTGGATAATATTGTCAAAAAATCCCAATGATTCACAAGGAAGGATGTACAGACAATATGATTGAGAGTCTTTTGACTTGGGTTGGTAGGCAACCGCCTAGACCTCCAAAAACATCCTAGAAACCACCTAGAATTTCCTAACAATACCTATTCTCTCCAAAAAGATATAAATATGAAAGAGATATAAAATATAAAATAGCACAGGAAACATGTTTGAGGAATGGGAAAACATTCACCACAGAATTCTGTAACCTCTCGAAGCTTTTGGCATGTTGGCCCACACACACACAAACACATACACAATGAATGTATCAGTATGTTCATCTTAGTTACCAAAGGAACTTACAGCTGAAGCAGAGACAGACACTTTTATATGTCTCTGGTTAACAGCATTTCCAAAGATCTTCTACACACCAGCACACTGTCAAAAACCACAGAAAAGCTTTTCAGCATGATATGAGATGAGAACATTAGTTTTAAAATAGATGTTGTTTAATGTGCAAGCTCGGATTGCACACTCAAGGAGAAGAGATCAGATCTATCATTTACACTGGCAACCCGCAGGATTTACTGTCTTTTAGTCTCATATCTTTTCATTAAATCTACAACAACATATCTCATAATGATGACATGGGGGGTGGGGAATTAATGCAGTTCTGGAGATATACCAAAGATGCATGTTTTTTTTGTTTTTTTTTTCTCCTGATGGATCGTCATGCCTGTTGCCATGGAGCAGTGTTGAGAAAAAACACAACTAAAGTGCATGGTCAAAAGATCAGCCTGTCTTAGACAAAAAAAGAAAGGAAGAGGCACATAATTATCATTCCCTCTGAGACGGAGCA
>NW_015614836.1:0-851 GCF_001515605.1 Sinocyclocheilus anshuiensis
ACACACACACACACACACACACACACACACAGAGAGACAGACAGTAGCACTCCCTTACATTCATCACCATCCTCTCACTCAGGCACAGAGAATGCCAGTCCACTTGGAATAACAAAACAAGCAGCAGCCTGTCTTCGCTCCTCTCTCTCTGACATTAAACAACCGCCAAAGTCTACATTGTTTGCTGCATGGACCTTCTCAAGGCTTTAAATATGTCAGTAGGATAATGAGAAGTTGTTGCTCTCTGAGAACCCTTGAATCCAGTGGGTTAAGGTGTTTGTTAAAGTAGTGTAGTAAACATACCCACACATGGCCCCAAAGGTCAAGCAAACCACTCTGAGGATCTGTCCAGCTCTGCTTTCGGTGGAAGTGATTGAAAAGCATAAAATTTTCATCCAAAACAAAAACAAGCTAGCAACATAGATTCTATTTAATCACATGAATAAGTTCTGTTCCAAAATAGAGTGTAAATAAATATCTGGTTCAGATTTTACTTCAAAATCTTGTAGTAGTAGTAGTAGTAGTAGTAATAAACTTACATTTTAAAATATTTTCATGTCAATTAAATATCTTATTTAACTTATACTGTAGTGTGACATAATGTTTTATGTTTATTGTTCCCATTATTCATACTAAAGTATTTTGATCATGTTAAGTGTCATAATATATAATAGATAAATATGTATGTCACTTATATTATTACATAAGTGTGTTTCAGATGACAATAATTTGTGAATGTTTTTTTACGGTAATGAGAACTTGAAGGAGAAATGTGCTTAATTGTTGTGAAAGTAATGCTACAATGCATATATATATACAGTGTTGGGAAGGTTACTTTGGAAATGTAATAG
>NW_015614837.1:0-869 GCF_001515605.1 Sinocyclocheilus anshuiensis
GGGCCGGTGCCTTACGGATTTGAGGTTCCTGGTTTAATCAGGTAACGCAGATGAAGGTCAGAGGTCACAAGCAGGATCCTTATATTCTTATAGTGAGTTCTTCATCAGTAGATTTTCAGTGGAAAACACATAGGCTTCATGGAAATAAGATCACATTGTTACAGTCATACACACCCATACGCTAACAGTCACTTTGTTCCTTCAGAATTCCTTTAAACATTCTCGTCTCACAGGTATTTTAATGCTAAAGGCCGAGAGGTGAGGAGGACAAGGTTTCCCAGTGGAGGAAGCTACACAAGTGCTGTACGCCAGGGCTCATTTGACCTCTCTGGAGACAGGGTCACATTTTTGGGCACCAACATGTAAATATCAAAATTAGTAGTTAAGAATTATAAATGGTTTTAAAATTCCAATATTGTTAACATGTAAACAAAATAAAGTACATATATTTTATGTATTACACATATTTAAGTATATTTAAAATGCAATATAAAATAAAATTAACCATGTTATCTAATAGAGATAATTATTTAATATAAATACATATTTAAAAAAATCAGCAAGGATGCATTAAATTAATCAGGTGACCGCAAAGAGTTTTACCTTGTTACAAAAAAAAAATTCCAAATGTTTTTCAAATTTTGTCCTTTTTACTCAAAGAATCCAAAAAAAACATGTGTACACACACCACATGCATGCATATATTTAAGAAAAATATGTTATATTTATACATTAAATATTTCTATTTATATATAATATAAATTATATAATTAAAATAAATTATATATAAATATTCATAAAATATACATACGTGTGTGTGTGTGTGTGTGTGTGTATTTATATATACACAATAAATATACACAGTACAC
>NW_015614838.1:0-869 GCF_001515605.1 Sinocyclocheilus anshuiensis
GTGTCGGCGGGGTCCATTTTGTTTCCTTCAGCAGACACTATCCTTCCAAGGTAACGAATCTCAGGTCTGAATAGCTCACATTTACTGGGTTTTAATTTGATTCCGTACTGCCTCAGTCTCTGTAGCACTTTTCTGACAGCTTCGACATGACTCTCAAACGTTTTACTAAATACAAGTGTGTCGTCTAGGTATGGAACACAGATCTTGTCACGGAGGCCCTCTAGGCACTCCTCCATACAGCGCTGAAAAGCGGCCGGCGCATTCATAAGCCCAAAGGGTATTCGAGCCCACTCATACAATCCCCAGGGGGTCACGAAGGCTGTCAAGTGCTTGCTGTCCTTTGCCATGAACCCCTGGTGATAGGCTTTTCCTTGGTCCAATAATGAGAACATAGTGTTACCTCCAAGGCCATCCATCACATCCTGGACTCTAGGGATTGGCTGCCTGTCAGGGTGTGTCTTGCGATTTAACTCCCTATAATCAATACATAAGCGGAGAGAACCACATTTCTTTCTGACACGCACTACTGGGGAAGCATATGCAGAATGGGATTTCTCTATCCACCCTTGTGCAATCAAATCAAGTAAGTAGTCTTTCATTTCCTCATATAGGGGCTTGGGGACTGACATGTAGGTGCGTGCTACTGGTTCTTGGTCTTTCAAGGAAATCTTGAGCTGTAACTTTTCAATACAGCCTATATCACTGTCACTTTGGGAAAAACATCCTGACTCTTCCCGCAGCATCTCACAAACTATCTGTCTCTTGTCGTCTTCTAGGTGGCTGAGATCGATCGGGGGGTCCCAGAGGTCTGTATCTGCTTCCTGGTCTTTAGCATGTTCAACCTCGATACTGCTTACTTGAACAGATGA
>NW_015614839.1:0-870 GCF_001515605.1 Sinocyclocheilus anshuiensis
TAGCTGGTTGAATAATGATCTTGGATACTCAGGTCAGAAAATCAATATTATGGCAAATGCAGACTAACACCTAAGCAGCCACTATTCATATTGGGCTGAAATAGTAGTGTATGCTTAGAATGTTACTACAAATTCAGCTATTGTGTGACTGAATGCTTGATTTTATGCACCTGATTGTAATTATCAGTTGATACGGACAAAACACATGGATTAAAAGGAGGATATCCATATGCCATACAGAGTATACTTTATTTATTTTGCAATATGCAGATTCTTAACTTCAGGTAAATTATGTAAAACATGAATAAAGATTTTCTGTTATGTACTAAAATCATTTCTGCAGCCCAGCAAGTGTCATTTGCTTTTAGACAAAGTAAACAAAACAAGTTTAAGACAATATAAGAATGCACTTTAAATAAATGACATGGTAGTTTCACTTTTAGTTTTAGTTTAGTTTTTTAGTACTTTTCAGTGTTTGCAAAGGGAGTATTAACTGGAGGGGTGCCAATAGTTGGGGAATTTTATTTTATTTTATTTTATATTATTGATTTAACTTTAATAAAAGGCTATATTTTATTAAATGTAACATTAAATGCTAAAAACCAAATACATTTTTCCCCAATGGCTACCAAGTGTGCCGATATTTGTGGAGGGCATTTTATGTTAATTCCCGGGAGGTTGAATTGTTATTTTAGCCTAAATTAATGTGATTTGGACTCATTTAAACTATGCAATGGATTAACATTTGCAAGTAATATTTTTTTTTCTTAACTTTTCAGTTAATAGTCCTTTTAGTATAAGCATGCAAAACCTAATTGCTATATAACTGTATCTTTCCTAAGGTGTCAAAGATCCTCGCTTGTACTCATG
>NW_015614840.1:0-870 GCF_001515605.1 Sinocyclocheilus anshuiensis
AGATCAATAAATGTGTACTGTGCATGAGAGTTTTTAGTGAGGGTCATGGGTGCAGCCCCTCACAACTGCATCGTCGGCACTTAAACTAATCAAAAAGACGCATGTAAACAGCAAATGAATTATTGCTGGCAGCATACTGCATTTGGTAAGACAAAAGCAATGATCATGACAGTATATGTAACATTCAGTATATCAGACATACATTCAGTATCAACAAACAGTATGATTGATGAAGGCTATGCTATCTAATATATTTTATGAATGACTTAATTAAGAATGCAATTGCTAAATTAATGGCTAAATTAATCTATTAATTGTAGAAAGGCAAAACACAATATATGTGTTTTTAAATACTGCATATTTGTGTTCATGTGCCATTTATTCAGTACTATTTGTATGTTGCCTTGCTGCAAATTGCCCTGCGTTCAAGTTGGGATCAGATTGCACAAACGGCCCCAATTTCACAGGCTTGTTTGTGTTATTACCTGATTTGCAAAACTCCTTCAGTTATTCAGATATTAAAACAACACAGCCAAATGTGCAAACAAAAGACACTGTCAGCCAGCACAATTCCTTCTTAGTGAATTCCCCAACAAACTCACAATCACAAACCTAATCTGTATCACTTACTATCACCTGTATGTGTTTAACAAACATACACCATCAAAAAGCATTGGAGATATAAACACTGAGAGTGCAGAACTGTACACCTGTGCACTTATGTTAAGATCAGAGCACAGTGCAGCAGTCAATGCTTGCTTTCAGTGCTAGATGTGTACTGCATGTGGATTAAATAGAAGCAAATGAAAAACCTGTAATTCTGTTATGGTTCATAGAACAAAGTTGATGAGAATGCAGATGAAAAAAAAA
>NW_015614841.1:0-870 GCF_001515605.1 Sinocyclocheilus anshuiensis
GTTGAAATTGACCAGTGAAACTTTTTTTTCTTCTTAATGTTATAATTGTCCTTTTTATCTCATTATTGACTTTTTGTCTCACAATTTGACCTTTTATCTTATAAATATGACTTGGCGTCTCATAATTTTCCATTCATTTTCTGTCATAATTGTGATTTACCAAAGCACGAT
Source organism: Sinocyclocheilus anshuiensis (assembly GCF_001515605.1). Taxonomy (NCBI): domain Eukaryota; kingdom Metazoa; phylum Chordata; class Actinopteri; order Cypriniformes; family Cyprinidae; genus Sinocyclocheilus; species Sinocyclocheilus anshuiensis. The sequence goes on from NW_015614841.1 coordinate 172, forward strand.
TTTTTCCTTAGCTGGTGAAAATGTGGTGGAAATGGTCCTCCATATGACACACACTGACAGACATTTTAATTTGTTGCATGCCGTTACAGTAAAGACTACAGTAAGGACTATTATAAAGAGATGACACAGTTCAGTGCCAAAGGGCAAATATGGATAAAGTTGTGTTTATTGACCTGTAATCAGCATCTCATGTAGACTAACATCATCTTTTAATGCCTGCTGCTCTCTCCATCCTGAAAGTTTTTCTCTCATTTTCTCTGAACAATCTGCTTTTTCTGTTGCTGTGCAGTATTCAGTTCTTTCCTCAAAATCCTATTCCCTTGGACCCCAAAGGCTAGTCATTTGTAATGCCCAACAAACAATGTGGCATCATCCTTTTGTAGGAGATTGTGTAATTACATAATTTATTTTTCCTGATCATTATCACAAAATAAAGCCTGATGTGGGCAACGCATAGTGGCATTAATCCATAGATATTAAATACTGTCTGAAGATTGGAGTCTGTACCCGTCATACAAGATTTTCTTTGCGAAAGTCCGACTGACCAATATTTGCAGATGGGTGCTAACTTTTGGCAACTAGTGTCGATTTGTTGAATCCTAGCAAAAGTCTGGGCAAAATTCATGCAGTGTTTTTAATTCTTAAGGGTCTAATCCAGGGGTCTCCAACCTTTTTTACACCACGGACCGGTTACGTTTG
>NW_015614842.1:0-870 GCF_001515605.1 Sinocyclocheilus anshuiensis
GTGTGTGTGTGTATATGAGTGTGTGTGTGGAAGGTCAAGTGCTTGATGTCTGTCTGTCGATATCAAACACACCATGACATCATTCTATGGCGTTTGTTCGTCAGCTGGTTTCCAGTGGAGAGAACCGAGAGCAGCAGTGATCTAACGACAGAAAAACAGAGGAAGAGCGAGAGAAGGACAGCGAGAGCGAGACAGCGTCTCTGTTCCTGTGGATCCCAGAGCCAGAGCCAGAGTTTAGGTTCTGAGAGTCCACTGTTTGACGCAGGCGTCGTGAGACGTGGTGACGAGTGTGTTTGGGTTCAGCCAGGCCAGACCACTGATGTGATGCAGCCGATGGGCGTCTAAACACAGATCACAGGTCAGGACTCGCTCTCATCCCAATCAGCGGACACACTCGCGCTCATTACCTGGTATTTTGATCCTCTTCTCAGGATCGCTGACGGTCCACACGTAAACCATCATGTCCATGCCGCCGGTGGCGAAGCGCTCGTTATCAGGTGACCAGGACAGACAGACCACCTTCGCATGATGACCGTAGAACTCGCTCTTCTCCTGACACACAAACATTCACGAGTTACACACCAGCATCTGAGCATCTCTGAAGAATCATTTCAAAGAAACATGATTCACACGGTCTTGAAAAACAGGATATTTGAGGATAGTTAATAAAACCAAAAACATCATGGGAATATAAACTTTTTTTGGTTATGCTAAGATGAAATATAACATATATAAAATAAATCTGTATCCAGTAAACTGCAGAGACAACAAGCATGTAAATTAATGACATTTTAAAATAGGCATTTTCATAATGAATTTATATTTGTTTAGTTATGCCAAGATCAAAAATATTTTATCAGGCAGAAATTG
>NW_015614843.1:0-868 GCF_001515605.1 Sinocyclocheilus anshuiensis
AAATAAAATAAAATAAAATAAAATAAAATAAAATAAAATATTAAATTAAATTAAATTAAATTAAATTAAATTAAAGAAAATATAAAATAAAATGTTGGTAATCGAACAGTTCTGGTGACAAATGACTGTATGGACAAAATGAGACATCTCTCAATATATATTTTATGTTGCACAGAAGAAAAAAAATGCCAGTAGTTGACTCTTAATTTTATATCCTACATATAAAAAAGAAGGTTATTTAACATAATTATGCCAGTGCTGCACAGACAAGATTACAAGCACAGCACAGCTCTCACTGTCCTTGGCTGGCAAAACTCATAAGGAGGTGCTCTTGTCACAAGTGGGCTTGAAGTGAATGACGCCAACAGAGATGTCCTCACAGGAGTGGGAAATAAGGCTCCCAGATGCCAGTCCACGTCTGTGCCACTAAAACCAAGCCTACGACAGAGCCCAGGTGAGCTTTTACACCCCAGCCGCACAGAGACACGCACAGCCTCTAAAGCAGCTGCGCTTGCCAGTGGCCATCATAACGTCTGTTTGATTAACACACTCTGCAACAGAGGAGCCATACAGCCATGCTGACAAACACTGGACCAAGGTGATCAAGTTTGACACTCAATGTCAATTTAAGACGTGTTTTATTCCGCACATCCATACGGCTGGAAAGTCTGGTTCAATAACACAAAGAGTTTTACAAGAGAGAGGCGAGTGGTAAAGTAAACTCAGATGAGGTGCCACAAGGTTTGTTGAGTTTCTCTTTCTCTTATTCTCCGAGTTTTTCCTCTCTCCCCCCACTGTCCACTCTGAGAAATCAACCCATCTCAGACTAGGGCTGCACGATTATGACAAAAATCATAATTGTCGATTA
>NW_015614844.1:0-870 GCF_001515605.1 Sinocyclocheilus anshuiensis
CAGTAGGCGAGGTAAAAAGCCTTCGGTTGTGATTGATGAGGCTGGTGTGTTTTCTTATGTGTGTGTATAAACACTTTCTGTCAACTCTAGTCTTAGGGCATCTAGAGTATATTGTGTCAGAGGTCCATTCACATTTTAATGAGTGAATCTTACCGACTGTGTTAGGAACGTACTACAAAGCTACAAATGGTTCTAGAATAAACTAGTTGGTAAGCAGTCTGAATGACTAGTTGGTAAACCCATATACTACACATAAGGTTTTTGTTTGCAATAATAGCTGGAAATTATACTTTATCTCCATTAATGCTGTGAATTCATGCACACATTTTTGTTGGAAAACAATGTCATACAATGCATTATTATTTTGATTCTAAAATCTAAATGAAAGTTAAAAAAAAAAAGTATATTTAAAAATATATAAATATTTAAAAATATTTAAATATTTTAAATACTTCAATTTAAATATTAAAAAAAAAAGAAAAGAAAAATATCTAACGATTCCATTCCTAGTATGAGCAACAGTGTCTCTGCATGAAAAGAAAGATCGATTTGATCCCTCTTTTCTCAGGAAGACTCGTCACTTTTCACACAAGGCCCTCCCTGGTCCCGGGCCGGCTCAGATGCACACCCTCTTGTGAAAGTTCAGTCTGGGAGCTGTTAAGGGGAGCTGCAGGTTTATTTTTTCAACTGGCCGCCTGTGATAGTTGCCTTTATTGTGCATTGTTGAGTCTGTGTGTGTTTGTGAAGGGGTTACAAATGGAGCCTACTCTCTGCCAGGGCAAAGGGTCAGGTCAGCTGCTACGACTCCCTTCTTTCTCTTGCTTTCTTCATCATCTGTTTTTCCCTGGTGAGGAATGTGGCCCCTCAGAA
>NW_015614845.1:0-870 GCF_001515605.1 Sinocyclocheilus anshuiensis
TTTTTTTTTTAAATCCTTCAATTTAAAATCCTTAGCGGAATGAATCACTATCTGTCAGAGCAGTGATGAATCATCCTATTCTCTGATTCACTGAACCGCAAATCATTTCTTGCTTTACTTGAAATGAAGCAAGAAATGTTTTGTGTACTTAACCGAGTTGATTTTGACTCTTTTGAACTGATTCATTTAATGAATCACTCAGAAAGAACACTCAGTTTGAATTTACTGCTAATCAGAGTCGAATTTGCACTGTAATTCAGATAAACGTCTTTCTAAAGCACAATTACCAGTGTGATATGATTCACACACAAGTGACTCGTATGAACTGATTCTATTGATGAATTACTCAAAACTGTTTGAATAATTTAAACAGAATCCTTAGCTGAATCCATCAGTACTGAATCATCTAAATCACTGAACCACAAGCCATTTCTTTCAGCCAAAGATTCTTGTCATTATCCAGATTTCACTGCAAAAGAATGAAGATTGCTCTCGAATCTAGTGATTGGATGAAACTCCACTTAATCATTCATAAGATGGCTCAAACTCTCTAGAAACTGTCTGAGAAGTCACTTAAAGCAATGACCAACAAGAGGAACGTCATTTTCTTAAAGGCGCGGCACTTTTATAATCATGTAAATCACTTTGCTAAACCATCATTGTGGACTACTGCATATAAATTGATGAATGAATGCGTAATAGGATATTTGCATCAATTGGAAGAACCACATTTGAAGCTGTTTTAAAATGACCTATTTTTCTAATGAAGTAAACTTCATATTTCTGTTGCCACTTTTTTACGCTTGCTGCCATGCCCAACAGCATCCTACAATAAAATCAAAGCTCTTTGCTTTATTGGGTACCTGTAAT
>NW_015614846.1:0-870 GCF_001515605.1 Sinocyclocheilus anshuiensis
AAAAAATCAGCTCAGGAATAAATTACACTATTTTTAAATTACACTTAACTATATTAAAATTGTAATAATATTTCACAATATGATTGTGAACAAATAAATGCAGCCTTGGTAAAAGACTATATAGCTATAGCACACTAGCTCATTAGCATTTACAGGAAGCTTGTTAGTACACAAAAGTCTGACACAACAGCATCTGGCTGGTCAGGTGGCTTTGTGAGCACCCTCAGGAGATATCACACATGGAAGTCTGCTATGACAGATCTGTATGTGTGTGTGTGTCTGCTGTATATGTGCATCATATCATAATGGGATGACCTGGTGTCTCTAGAGGGTGTCCGTGTTTGCTCCTCACACTTTGTCTCAGTCCATCAGTGTTGGGTGTGGCTAGACTCCCCACTGCTGCCAGACTGAGACCACCAGTGACATCATAAAAATTAGATATTATGAAGGAGAGTGTATATAAAAATATAAAAGAAATGGGCTGTGAGCACAAGCAACAGAGAAATCTATAACTAGCCTCTCCTCAGTTGGGCGACTGCCAGGGTGACCCAAATTCTCCACAGCAGTATAGATGTCCATTACACACCCACGGTTAAACGTCTTCACATGAACGACTATATAAAGTCTAGGCCATTTCAGGGAAGGGTGGTTTCTTAGTCTGGCTTCCTTTCTCGCCGACAGAGGTCAGAGGACAACAGCCACATGTTCCCACTGTTTCAGAAATGTAGGACACTTGCTCCTTTGCCACTAACACATGTTCAGTTTTGATAAGAAATGTTGAACATCTAAAAAGCCACACACCTAAACACAGTCTCAATGTCATTAGACAGATTTATGAAAATGTTTCAGGGATTAATAAGCTGTATTTTC
>NW_015614847.1:0-870 GCF_001515605.1 Sinocyclocheilus anshuiensis
AGATGCAACATCTTCAAAGGCCATAGACAAAACTACACAAGGTAAAATAAAATACGACCCAGGACTATATTAAATAAGGCTTTTGAGTGGCTCATTGATTTATTTAGCACTCAGAGTTTCGCTTTGTAAATGTTTCTAAGCAGCTTTGTCCTTCTGCTGTCGCTGGCAGTTATTCAGACCTCATCATCGAGCGGGAAGTTCTCATGCAGAAATACATCCATCTGGTGCAGATCACGGAGACGGAAAAGGTGGCGGCAAATCAGCTGCGGACGCAACTGGAAGACCAGGATACAGAGATCGAGAGACTGAAGGCAGAGGTCAGTTCATCTTCATCAGTTCTGTCAAGGGTTGCCAGGTCCCAGAACAATTTACACTCCAAAACCCACCCATAAGGAATGAAAACAAGCCCAATTTTTCCAGCGTCCAATCACAGTTGACACGTTTTGATAAATGTTTTAATTTTATTTTTATTTAATCTGTTTTTATTTGGGTGATTTTAACTAGACTAGTTACTCTCTTTAATTCAATTTTTAAAGCATTTTGCATGATAAATTGCGTAAAATGTGAGCTATGATTAATAATAACACTGTCACAGCATGTTATACTGACATAGCTATGCATACAATTCTGTCTGTAAGTCTCGCAGTTTTTTTTCCTCAGAATTATGAGATATAAACTTGAAAACGAAAAAAAGTCAGAATTGTGAGATAAAAAAATAGCATTTACCAGCCCAAAACCAACTCAACACCAACCGAAAATGAATATAAACTAGCCTTGTTTTTAAGCATCCAGTCACAGTCGACAGCTGCTGGATTCCTATAAATGGACGATCTCCGGGTCTGGCGGTAGCACTTTTAGCTGTAGCTTAGC
>NW_015614848.1:0-870 GCF_001515605.1 Sinocyclocheilus anshuiensis
TAATGAACTTTAATAATCCGAGAGCGGAGATAATGACTCATTAACACAGAGCCTCATTTGTCATTTGTGCACCCAAATATATCCATTTTCAAAGCCCAGGGCAATTTGGATTTGGTTTAATATATCTCAGATTCTGCCAGAGGCAGACATGTTATAAGCCATAATGTCACGACAAAGTGTAAAACCCCAAAAGAATAGCAGGCAACAGCTGCTAACAGAATGGAAACATCAACTGTGACTAGTTCTAATCAGTCTTTACTTTACACAGCGTTACTTATCCACCTTAGTTTGCAATATGGAAGCAAGATATTTTGTGTGAATGTACAAGACTTCAGATTCATTAGACGCTGTAGGTAAATTACAAGAATAACAAAGTACAGTAAATGGTAAAACTATTTGCGCTGTAAACCAGCGTGTTTATAAGTACAACATTACATTAAAATAATATGATAGGAAATACCAGTTTGCAGTATCAAGCAGCTTAACTGTTTTGCACATGAAATAACTGGAAGTGAATGACATTGGAAGTCTTGCATTAAAATAAGGTGGATAGTGTTGAAAAAAATTACTTGGTTTTTATTTTTGTTTTATATAATGATTTCAAGTTTCAGATTAGTTTTAGTTTGTTTCACTTGTTCATATATTTTAACTGTTAGGTTAGAAATTGTTTAGCATTTGTTTTAATATTCATGCTGTGATTGCCACTCACTGATTGGTTGTTTTATGTTTGATTGGTTGTTTATGTCAGTCTGATGGTTGAACAGAGTGATTCATTTGCTCCATAGGGATTAAAAAAACTTTAATGTTGTTTCATTTTTACATATTTGTTACACTGAATGATGATGGAACATTATTTCACCCATATTTTGA
>NW_015614849.1:0-870 GCF_001515605.1 Sinocyclocheilus anshuiensis
AATCAGTTTCTTTTCAGGGCTTTTCCATTGAGAGATTGTATGCACAGTTGACACATCTGTCTTTCTGACAGATACAGATGATCGCTTCCTGTACTTGGCTGCAGACAGTTCTAGTTTTGCAGAAGTTTGGTTATTGCTAATTGAGAACGTGAAACTTTGATCATTCTTGATCTTGGCTTGACTAACAATGAATCTGGTGAAGAAACTGAATGGCATGTAGGAAACATGGTAATCTTCCTTGTATTTGGAGCCTTGAGCAATCCATTTGTCTTGCATAATGTACGGCAGCTTTTAAATGATTGATTTAACTCCACAGGCCGTATCTAAATAAGCCAGTCCTGGCAAGTGGCCTCCTGACTTGGCTGCATCAATTTCTAACAAAAGGTCTCCAAGCCATTTTACGAGCAGGTCTAACTCTCCCCCTGCAGTTAGATTGAGGTCTCTTATAGGAATGATGTCTTCCATGCCCAATAATTTTCTGGGCAGTCATAGAATGTCAGTAACCCGGTACTCACTAACTCCTCTCGTATCAGTTGTTTTGTTAAGTTAGTAGTCTGTAAAGGTCTCATTGGATAGTCTCTGAGAGAAGATTCGGGAGGGTTCACATAGTGTGTGGAATGCTGTGGAGCACTATAGCCTCCCCTGTCTCTCACACTCACTTTAGTTGTTGAGACTTGGACTGTGTTACTCGATGGAGAGGAATAAACCTAGGAGCTCCGGGAGTAAACTGTGGGCATGTAGAATCTGGAAACTGCTGTGATGCTTGAGATTGCATGTGAACCTGTTTCTGGTTATCTTGAGACAGAGCATGAGTCTCCACCTATTCACTGGTTCTTTGTGCTGCATCTTGAATAGCTAATTCTGAGAAGT
>NW_015614850.1:0-871 GCF_001515605.1 Sinocyclocheilus anshuiensis
AAAACTACATATTTAAACTTTAAACCTAATATTTAAATATAAATGTAGATATTAACTGTTAATATTAGAAAAACAAATATGTAACAGCAGTGACTTTACATTTAAACTGCTTCAGCTACGATCATAAACTTATACACTGTAGGCAATATACCAGAATACATGGAGTATTTTATGGAGTATTTTGTATTTGTTAGACAATGTATGCATATTTTACGTTCTTTATTGTCTTACTGTCCGAAATCAACATGAAACAGTAGAGGCTTTACATTTGTCGGGTGTTTCGCTAGTAACGCAACGTGCTTATTTGCGTCATCACGCAACGCGCTGACGCAATTCCGCTACGCGCGAAATTTTGAGCTTTGCGTTCTAAGCCAAACAAGAGACGGTTCCCGCTTCACCCGCTTCACACACAGTGATGATCGACTGGATCGTTCAGAATGGCGGAGTTGGGCTGCTACTCTCCCAGCTTTAAAAAACCGTCTGAAGTTCTGCGGATGAGACGGAAGCGCGCGCGGAGCGAAGGCCCGGACCGGAGGACGGTGGATGGGCTTCGTCCGTTCTCTCCGGTGCCGCTGCTGAACGCACCGAGCCGAGCGAGCGGCGGCGGGAAGCGCAGAAATCCGCTCGCCAACATCGAGAACACGTACAACAGTCCCAAGAAGAGAGCGTTATCCCACAGCGACGGACACGACGGAGCTCTGGACGGTAGAAACACGGCAGCTGCGGTTCTGGACGGAAAGCTCAGCGGGAAACTCAGGGAAGAACGCGCGAACGCTGGAACATCATTTAGAGAGGAGCTGTTCAACACCGAGCAACAAAAACATCTCGAGATAAAGGTGAGAGAACGGTACATTACAGTCAACTGTACGTT
>NW_015614851.1:0-868 GCF_001515605.1 Sinocyclocheilus anshuiensis
TGTCTAATGTTCGTTTGAAGTTGAGGCATAAAATTCAGTTTTGGTTGTCTGTATTCTTTGGCATTACTTTGCTTTGAGAGGTGTGCTTCTTTTAGGTCTCCTACTCAGAGCGCAAAGGGTTTGGTGGAGAACATGAACAAACACAACCTCTGGGTTGTCTTAATTAATTGTACACTCAAGCTTCAGTGGCAATGATAACGTTAAAACAAGTACCTGAGACAGAGAGACAGACAGCACACATACAAAGAGAGAGAGAGAGAGTTCAGAGAAAAAGACAGTGGCCTAGTTCAGAATGAACACAAAGCCCAAACTGCCATGGAAGAATGCGTCCCTAAGTCAGGGAAAGACCACCCTGGTAGAGGCCCTGTTTTAGCAGTAAATCCAGGCCATTAGTGTTAATGCCAGCCAATGCCTCAGACATCCCCAGCCTAAAGCTCAACACAGCAAACCCAGATCCAGTGACACAGTCCTGGCTGCTCTAGCAAGGGAAACCCCTTATCAAATGTGCCTGGAAGGGTTAGGAGAGGTCAGCAATATTGAAGTTGCACACCTGCACTGCAGCGGATCTCCTCGTCTGAAGCTGGTTGACATTGGATTAGCATAGCCTGTTGGGAACTTCAAAGGAAGTAAATTATAATTGTTTGACTAGTGAAATGACTGCGTAAATATCTACTTCATTAAGTAAAATGATCCTTTCATTCCAGTAGGATTATAGTGTATATGACAAAAGCAGTGTTGGGGAAGCTATTTAGACACTATAATGGTGACACTTTACAAGAAGCTTAAATTTGTTAATTTAAGCCTATTAGAATGATTTCTGAAGGATCATGTGACACAGAAAACTAGAGTAATGGCTGCTGAAAATTCA
>NW_015614852.1:0-870 GCF_001515605.1 Sinocyclocheilus anshuiensis
TTTATATTCATATAATTTATATTACATATAAATATATTTAATATACAAACAACATAGTTTTCTGAAATATATTCATGCATGTGTGTGTATTTATATATACGTAAATATATACAGTACCCATACATATATTATGTAAACAAAAACTTTTTTTTGTATGCGATTAATCGCGATAAATTGTTTGACAACACTACTATGTATACTATTATTTAGTAATTTAATATAGCATAGTAATCTATATTAATTTATATATCAGCTATATGAAACTGAATTGTAAGCCATTTTATTGAAGTCTTCTGTTAAGAATGATAATTATATCTAAATACATTGGGCTGGACTGATGAAAGTAATTTTTATGGGTCAGATCAGAAATACCTGCACATGTTCACAGTGAAGCTTCAGTCATAAAAAGGACAGACATAAAAATAGAAAGAAGAGAGAGAGTAAGCGAGAGAAAAGAAGGAAACAGCTTTCTATATTCAGCAAATAATGTGAGGCCAATCCGCTTCTTTCCTTAACTGTAAATGGAAATCACTTGCAGCTCAGGGAATCGATGGTTGTTATTTTTTTGGTATGTGCATACAAGGACGAGCGGAGACCACCCAGATGGTATTTGTCCCACTTAATAGGAAGCACATAGCTGCGCTATTCTGGAGCATTAAGGTTGATTATAAAGCATGCTTAACAATGGAGCTGATGTGTAACTCTCTCAGCTTGCAATATTTTCATCTTCCGTCGTAACAGAAGCACATGAAATATTATTACTTTTCAATACAGTACTCAAATGAAGTCTGCAGAACGCTGTCATCTGCATTTGTTATTATCTAATATGGACTGGGAGGTAGTTGGAAAGAGTGATTTTCCTTGAAAATA
>NW_015614853.1:0-871 GCF_001515605.1 Sinocyclocheilus anshuiensis
AATGCTTTTTTACAAGCCGGCCACTAATAAGAAGAGATTTTAAAGTTTTATAGTCCCTGTGCTGATTGTAGGCTATAGGGAATTGACCGTCCAGACGGCTCGCTCTCCTTGAGCAAGGTCGTCATGTTGTTGGGGCCTTTTGAGAGAGACCTGGGTGAGGTTTAGGGTGACCTTGAGAAGATGCCTGGACTTTTCTTAAGATGTCAGACTTCAGAGTTTTGCTAACATCTTCCTTAATGAGATGAAATAAAAATGAAAATTCACCCTCTATTTTCAAAATACATGTCGATCTTATTGTGACAGTTTATCCAAAGCATGTGTTTTTTGTTTTTTTTATTGTTTTGACCTAATTTTTAATCAAAATTCTCCAATCATTTTGTCCTATAAACCCCATCCCTTTCTTACAAACGACTTGCACTGAGTATGACCTCCATCTAATCAACAACCGGTTGATTGAACAAAGTCCCAGCCCTTTTTTCTTATTCAATAATTTGTCACTCGGATGTATGTCACATTACAGAAGAAAATATCTGTTGCTACTTCAGTCATCGCAACTTTAAATGAAACAGGACATGTTTAATTCCTGTCTGCCAGATTTTAAGCTTTATTTCTCAAAGTGCCCATGATTCTTCAGTTACACTGTCATTGTTGTTGGCCTTATAGGAGATGCTGAGTCCATAAATGGTCTTTCCATTTTAATGGCCCTTCCTTGATTTACATTCTAATACTACCTGATTACCGAGAGGCCCATGTCCCAGTGTGTGTGTGTATGTGGTGAACGTGTACTCATTGTGGAGTCACACAGGCATGTAATAAATGGAGCTGTTGGAAAAGGCAGTGGAACGGCAGGCACTAATCGGGGGGATTGTGC
>NW_015614854.1:0-871 GCF_001515605.1 Sinocyclocheilus anshuiensis
AACAATTTTCCCCCTTACTAATGACACATCATTAGGATATTTTAATGTCTGTGAAAAATTTGGCATAAAACAGGTTAATGGAGGAGTGTCACGTGCTCACATGTGTCCCTTTTAATTGTTTGCCGTAACATTTGTGGCCAAAGCAATCCATGCCTCATTTCCTCAGCCTTTAAAGACCAGCAGTCCATCAGATCGATAGCGCGGAGTTCCCAATCGAGCGCTCGTATGGGGTTCACATACTTTCATACCCAAATAGCCCCCCTTCACAGACCGTTCTTGAGATTTGCGTTCGAGGGAATGGCCTATGAATATACAGTCCTGGCTTTCGAGCTGTCCCTGGCCCCCCGCACTTTTACGAAGTGCGTGGACGCAGCTCTTTCCCTCTGAGACAGATGGGAATCCGCATTTTGAATGACCTCGACGACTGGTTAGTGCTAGTCAGAACAGAACAGAATCAGATCACAACGGGAACTTATCGCTCACACATTCTGGCGAGCTACAGCGCCATTGGTTTGTGCGGCTACACAAACGTCAACAAATCAGGCTTCAGTAACAGCGTAAACAGGAGTAAACCCCATACACATCTCTCCTTCCCTTATCTCAGGGAACCGAGGTTACGCCAGTAACTGGAGTGATTTCCCGCGCGCGGGAAAATGAGACGCGCTGTCTGTTTGCGCACGCTACTGGGAGATCTGATGAGCGCGGTCGGCCCCTTCCCTAATAACAAAAGAAGCTTTACAGTAATTGTGAGTTATTAAAACCGGTAATCACCCCCCGAGCGCAATGTGGTGTAATGAACTTCACTGCTGGAACATCGTGCAGACGGATAAGAAGCGATCGCATTAGTGTTTGTTGGAGAAAGTCATCAGCT
>NW_015614855.1:0-865 GCF_001515605.1 Sinocyclocheilus anshuiensis
AGAGAGAGAGAGAGAGAGAGAGAGAGAGAGAAACAGAGAGAGAGACATTAAGCAAGAGATACAGCAACTTCTATATGTCTTTACATTTGATCATTTAGGCAAAGTACTGTGAATAACAACACCGTAATTTCAGCCTGTTCCTTCCACAAAGCTATTGTATAACTTGAGTAGACATGGAAATATAGCACACGAGTTATGCGGAGCATTTTATGGTGTTTTTTTGTTGTCTGACAGATGTTTATACTATATCCTACACTATTAAAACTGCTTTAAGAGCTGCTAACCAAGAGAGACGGAGGGGAAAGCGTTTCTGGATAGCCGTGAATGAGAGCGCAGAATGTGTTTAATGCTCTTATCAGAAGTGAGGCTGTGGCAGGAGAAGTTATTTCCTCATGAAATCTTGCTCCTCATCAAGGCTTCACTCTACAGGCGAGTCAACGGAGCAGGACCTGTGTGGAAATCTGCAAGCCTCACCCGAGCGTTTACTTTTCCTCATGATAGAGTTGCCTAAATAGTGGACGTTTTCACCATTTCTGGTCTTTGTGGTTGCAGCCTGAGATTCTTATTAAATACACCGAAAAAAAGACCTACCACAACTCCATAAGAGCTTAAACAAAGGGCTTTTTTTTGTTAAACATAATGAGGGTACATATAAAATGGAGAAGTCTGACTAACATAAATATAACAGCTGAAACCAGCAAGAATATTAAACTATCTAACATAAAATGAACCCTTCATGAAAAGAAGCTAGATTTAAATAAGTCTGTTTTGTTGCCCCTGTATCACTGCAAAAATTATTTTCTTAATTAGTATTTTAGTTTTGTTTTCTAGTATAAATGTCTAAACATTCTTGAATCAAGATGCA
>NW_015614856.1:0-871 GCF_001515605.1 Sinocyclocheilus anshuiensis
AAGGGATAGTTCACCCCAAAATAAAAATTCTGTCATCATTTACTCTCCCTCAGGTTGTTCCAAACATGTATGACTTACTTTCTTCTGTTAAACAACTAAGGAGATATTTTGGAGAATAAATATAAGATATTCATAATTTTCAGAAATGCTAGATGTAAACTTAGAATTGTAAGGGAAAAATCTGAATTGTGAGACAACTCTAAATTCTTTTTCACTTGCATTGCTTAGTTTTTTTTACAATTCTGATTTTATATCTCAGAGTTGAGTTTATATCTCACAATTCTGGCATAAAAATTCAGAATTGTGAGATATAAACTCAAACCTCTGAGATATAAAATCTGTATAAAAAAAGTCAGAATTGAGAAAAGTTGAAAACATTTTTTTGATCTTGTGGCAGAAACAAGCTTCCATACATGCCTAAGAAATTAAAATTACATTTTTTTTTTAAATGGAGCCCTGTACGTTATGTGATACAGACTTAATTAAATGCAAAAGATTAATATTCAGTGTTAAATGTCTAGAAAAAAACACCTGACCAGAATGTTTGAAGAATATCAGTGCTATACAAGAACAGTAATTAGCACAGAAGTCTTAAAGGGACAGTGGCAAAAAACAGCTTGTTTAATTGTAATAGTCAGAGAGAAAATTGAAAATGGTTGTGTAAATAAATTATGAATATTTTTGGTGCACCCTTCATTAATGTTATAAGTAAAATAAAATAAAATGCAACAAAAGTATAAAACGTATGCATTCAGAGCTGTCTGTAGATTGGAGTGTTAAGATTAGACGTGGATCACCATGTTTTGGTGTAGTCTGACCAGTTTTGTGTAGTCTGAGGAATTTAAGCAACTCAGTAAATGAAGGAAGCAAT
>NW_015614857.1:0-870 GCF_001515605.1 Sinocyclocheilus anshuiensis
ACCGCTGGCCACAAAAGTGAGTACACCCCTAAGTGAAAATGTCCTGATGTATGTCTGATGTAGGTTAGTTACTGAAGCTAGTGAAAATGCTACATTCAGTCAGTTATCACACACCTGTGAGGCAGGGATGCTCGGTGTGGTCTTACACTCCGCCAGACCTAGACTGTCTGTGCCGTGACTCTCCAGACACAGGCCGCCCTGCTTCAGGAGACTGTACGCCGCTTCCTGCTCGGGGATTCTGACAAACACAAGCAAGAAAGACAAAACACATTCAGAACGGACTTGAGAGTGTTAAAGACAAAGTCCAGGTTTGTCTGGCAGTCCATCAGAGTCCAGAGACACAGTCCAGTGAACGTGACTCACTTGAGTTCAGGATACACATTCTCAAGATACCAGCGGAAAGAGTTACAGTTCAACTTCCATCTTAAAGCAAGCCGATCTGCAATACTGTACAGAGAGACAGAGAGAGTTAAAGGAATAGTTCACCCAAAAATGAAAGCAAGAGATGTTTAGTACAATATTCACTGTGTGTTTCCCATATAATGACAGCAGACTGTAACCAGGGGCCGTCAAGCTCCAAAAACAACCATAAACGAGTCCACACTGCTTGTGCATTGTATTGATCATGGCATATTGTGAGAAAAATACTGAAATGTATCCAGTCAAAAAAATTTAATAAATAAATTGATGACGTATTTGCATATAAAATGTCCATCCATTACATAGTTTTAGTGCTGTCAAACGATTAAATGCGATTAACCACATACAAAATAAACGTTTTTGCTTACATAGTATATGTGTGTGTACTGTGTATATTTATTATGCATACAGGTGCATCTAAAAAAATTTGAATATCGTGAAAAAGTTATT
>NW_015614858.1:0-871 GCF_001515605.1 Sinocyclocheilus anshuiensis
TGGCCCAAATATACCCACAAGCCTATAAAGCCTAAACGAAAATTCAAAACTTCACAAAACTAGGTTAGCACATGTGACAGTTTATTTTAAACAAACATGCAAAGTTTCATGGAGATCGGACCACAGGTGGCGCTATAACTTTCACAAAGGCTTCAAAAACACTACATTTCTATGATAAATGACCTGAAATAGCAAAAAATTTTCACGTATTCACACTAGATCTTCACAGCGTACGAACTTTGCCTACAGCACCATTGCTGTCAATCAAACTGTTCTTTAAATATTTGACATTATAAAAAAAAAAAAGCTACTTTTGCAAACTACTCCTAGGTTCAACCTCAATAATAAGGTCAATAATTATCCAAAAATGTTGAACTTTCCCCTTTGGCTAGTTATAATGGTCATTTAGAAAATGGCCAAATATACCCCAAAGCCTATAAATCCTAAAAGCAAACTCAAAACTTCACAAAACTGGGTGAGCTCATGCGACACATAATAATATTAATAATATGTTTTATTAATATAGCACCTTTCAAGAACCCAATGACGCTTTACATAAGGTTGGTAGGTAACAAGGACACAAATACATTCAAGTATACAATACATAATCAACTAGACAGAGATCACATAATACACAAGATAAGTTATGAAAGCAAACATAAGAGTAGAAATTTAAGGCAGATGATCATTTACCAAACGATTCTAAAGAAGCATGCAAACTTTTATGGAGATCTGCCCATAGCTGAGGCAATAACTGTTAAAAAGGTGCAAAAATGCTGTATTTCTATGGCAAATCCCATGAAATGGCTGTAAATGGCCCTCAATCCATGCTTCATATGTTTCTAAACAAGCATGCAACATTTAATGGAGA
>NW_015614859.1:0-871 GCF_001515605.1 Sinocyclocheilus anshuiensis
TGGCGGCCATCTTGGCCGGGGACTCAGGCGTGGCGGCCATCTTATATAAATATATATACTTTGCTTCTTGCACATTTCAATACTTTTAAAGTGAAATGTCCAGTGAGTGGCACTAAAAGCGCTTTCAGTTTTATCTGAAACAGATGAACATGAATCTGGTGACATTTTATTACGTTGGTTGTCTTATGTATCGTGGCACATCACAAAGCTAATGTAAGAGATACAAATGCATTTGCTGAAGCAATGGTGTTTTAGCTTGTTTCTCGAAGACTTTATCGCAACTTGTATTTCATGGGACTCGTACATGAATACTCTTCATTGCAAATGCAGCACTGTACCAGGTGAGCAAACAAGCATGTTTACTACATCAGTAAAGCCATACATATGGAGTTGTGATTATGTAATTAACATATCTAACTGTATTAGTTTAGAATTCACAAGATACATTCATCCATCCATTTTCCAAGACATTTGCATAGGGCCAACAATGAGAACATGTATTTCATGCAGAATCAATAGCTGGTTACACTACCGACCAAATGCTTGCTGTTATTTATGACTGTTTTACATTTCTATTGAGGAACTTAGAATTGCTTCAGCTCAGTCATATTTGTAGGCTTTCAAGCATGAACATTTCAGGTTCTGCAATAGCATTTCAATAGGGTTTAGATCTAGACTTTTGTTAGGACAGGTGTCCTGGAGAATTCCCTGATGCTGAGCAGAATTCATTGTTCCTTCAGTGAAGGCTTCCAAGTTCTGTTGCAGCAAAACATGCCTAAAATATCACCACGATGCATGCTCAACCTTAATTTCTACCAAAAAAAAAAAAAAAACTTTTTTGATTCAGCTGTCCATAAGACATTTTTTTTAA
>NW_015614860.1:0-871 GCF_001515605.1 Sinocyclocheilus anshuiensis
CACAAAATGAGAAAATGCTGCAAAGCAATTCATTTGTGCTCTAAATACGAGTGACACACAAGGCCAACTGGTTGCCAGTGTTGAACTTTCCGCAGTGCTTACACAGACGGTTTGTAGTGATTACACCCCTTTGATATGCCAATTTACACTGAGGATTTTAATGTCAGCATTGTCACACAGAGCAGTTGTGTAAGAGCCCAGAGGAAATGTGCGGCTGAGCAGCCGTTCTGCCGCCTGATGCTGGGTAATAAGCCCATGTGTGCGCAGACAACAGCTTCTGCTCTAATGCATTATTCACAAGCACAAAAACAGATCAGGTAAACAGTTTCATCTTTATTTACATTTCATCCATCTAATAAATAACATGACAGACACTGCAAAGAAGAGAAGACACTGCAGAGCAGAGACCCAGTCACCCGATAGGAGGGAAAAGAGGGGGAGGGAGGTGATCAGAGGAGAATCAAATCGGGGGGGAAAGCATGTCGGTGAACTTTGGGAAAAGTTTGTGGTGCCTTTTATGTGAAGTTGGCCATCTGTAAACCTGGCTGTGTTTGGAATTGCATTTTAACATACATCACTATTGCTGCAGTATACAGTATACCATGTCAACACAGTATGAAAATTTTCAATATGCATGGAATATCTTAATAAGTGATAGCCCTATACCTACTTTATGGTCACACTTTATCTCAAGGTCTAATTCTCACTATTAACTAACTTTTAACTATGACTGTTGCCTCAAAAACATCCTAATTTGTTGCTTATCAGTAGTTAGTAAGGTAGTTGTTAAGTTTAGGTATGGGGCAGGATTAAGAGATCTAAAATATGGTTGTGACGAGAGGGGCGGGGCCGAGAGCCGTGGGAACGGAGC
>NW_015614861.1:0-871 GCF_001515605.1 Sinocyclocheilus anshuiensis
TCCCACAACACGCCAACCCACGGCACAATTCACCTAAATATACAACACACACAACTGGACCCTCCCACACCAGCCGCCCCATGACCAGATCTGAGGAACACTCACTCGCACAATATACAATGAACACGGCCTGTCCGTCCGTCTGTCTGTGACCGTGTTAGCAGATGAACTTCAGTGGAGATCCATCACTCATTTTATTACCTTTAAATCAAATGTTATGTATTTAATATTAATATTTATATAATATTATGTATATGTTTTAATCTTTTTTATTATTTGTTTTATATATACACTTAATATTCATGATATTTCGATATATCGTGAATTCATGATATTCACGATATTCATTTTTATTATTAAATATTTAATATTATTTAATATTAATTTAATATTTAATATTTATTTTTGTCCTAGAAAGGGGTGAAATTATTGAGAGCAAATGAATGTTGCTGAAGTTATTAAATCTATTTACCGTTACATTCAAATTTAGATTTTATATTTAATATTAATGTTAATGTAATAATATATATTAATATATTGTATTTTATTTTTATTGTGTTTTTTATAATATTTGTTTTGTCTATTTTAGTAGTTAATATTCATAGTGAATATTGATATTTATATAATATTTTATTGTATTATATTTAGTATTAATATTTATGTAATATGTTAATATATTTCATATTGTTTGTTTTTCTTAGAAAGCAGTAAAAATTGTTGAGAATATTAGTATGTAATACAGTAAAATATATTATTATATTTTCTATTTCAATTTCTTTTCTAATATGTATTAAGTCTATTTAAATATATTATATTATATTTAGTACTAATATTTGTTTCTTCTAAAAACAGTGAATTTTTTCGAGAGCAA
>NW_015614862.1:0-871 GCF_001515605.1 Sinocyclocheilus anshuiensis
AGCGGTACTGAACTGCAGTGGAAACGCAAACCGTGCCGAGCCGAATCGTACCACGCAGTGGAAAAGCGCCATAAATGGCATGAAGCTACCTCAGATGCTTCTGACTCCAGAGGAGGTGGCGGGCGAGTTGCGACATGTGACGGGAGCATTGACCACCTTGTCGGTTGATGTATGCAATGGTCGCAGTGTTGTCCGTGCGGACCAGCAAGTGCTTGCATTGTAAGCGTCCTCTGAGACAGTTCAAGGCAAGGCGTACTGCTAACAACTCTAGGTGGTTGATACTGCGAGAACCACCAACTCGCTTGGGAACGTAGAAAGTGTCCGTAAAATATGTAAAAATGATGGCTCTACCCACAATAGCACTTTGTGCAACGTGTAGTTTATTTACAGCACCGCAGATATATACAAAAGTCCACGAGTGATGGCGTGAAGAAATATATACAGCGTTATCACCAAAGACCCAAAAAATACAAAGTAGCAAAGACACAACAAACTGGAAAATAAAGACGGAAAATATATATACAAAATATATACACAAAGGGTATCCTCAATATACTCGCTTTCATTGGTGTTGCTCACGGCACTACTGTTGCACGCTCACGTTCGACTTGGTTAACCAGTGATAAATGTGAGTCTGGCCTCCCTTTTTATAGCCCAGACTCCGCCCCTTCTTTGGACATACCATTTTTAAAACAATACATTTTCACGTAACCTCTGTACATATATACACAATAGCCCTATTTTCTAAACACAAAACCTAATTTCAACATAATAAACACAAAATAAAACCAATAATATAAATGACTGTGGTTTTCTTTACATTCGTCAGTCTTTAACATATTTAAAGTTTTGTCCGATTTTGGGCTCAGTG
>NW_015614863.1:0-869 GCF_001515605.1 Sinocyclocheilus anshuiensis
TTTAAGGGGGTCTGAATACTTTCCGTACCCACTGTATATATATTCCCATGTGGAACCGAACTGTTTTGCCTTTGTAGGACAGTATGAATATAAAATACAAATGAAGTAACAAATAGTCATGGTAACAAATGGTAGCCTAGAGTCTTCAGCACGTGACACACTGAATAGTGTTTTTTTTTTATAAAGCAAATAATAATTATTTTAATAAATAAATAAAAAAAAGTTATAAAGTAAAAATATTTATTTTATATATATTTATATAACTTTCTTTTTATAATTACTGCTTTTTATTAAAAATAACATATATATATTGACATTATATATGCAGTTATTACACTCATGTAATTTATATATTTTTATATTATGCATTTAATAAATCTTTATTTTTAATAACTATTCATTTATTAATTGTTATTTACATATATATTACACTAATTACAGATATTACATGAATAGAGAGAGAGAGAGAGAGAGTATTTTAAAAATACCTATATAATAATATTGCAGTTATCCGACCTATTACATCTAAAATAGTACACTATTAAGAATACAGCATTCATACTGCATACAGTCGCTGGCTATTTGTGTGTATTTGTACTTTAATCTTTAAAAACTCCTTCAATATGGTCTATTGTGTGTTGTTTTGTTCCAGACATCATGGTGATGAAGCGTGGCACTAATCTAACAAGTTACAGCAAGATAAAAAAAAAACATGTCTTACTAATCAGGGACAAGGCCATATGGATGGAGTTTGATTACATTAACTTTAATTAACATTTCTGTCATCTGTGTGTGATTAGTGGACAGATGTTGGGTAAGGCCTGCAGTCTGTGAAGGTACTGTAATGTGGATCTCAGGTGCAGGCGCAG
>NW_015614864.1:0-871 GCF_001515605.1 Sinocyclocheilus anshuiensis
AGACATTCGTTCTCTTAAGCTTCAAAGCTTATTACCACATTCTTTGTTTTTCTATAAACAACAGGAAATCGCTTCAGTTGTTCATTGTTCTCCATTTTTTAAATTTTCTTCTTGTTCATTTTCATAATTCCTGAGGTTCTGTAGGTACCTCCATTCACAGAGGTGCAGAGGGACTTAACTAGGTTACCTGAAAATGAATTGACCACAGTATTTGCGTTACCATGGGAGATTTGTTCTTTACATTCTAGGCTGCTGATGACTTAAATCGGGATCTACAGGGGTAAACAATAGCACTCAGTGAGTTTGAATCATTTCAGGACCATGTTTTTTTTCCCGTCATGTTTCTTATCAGACAAGTTTTATTAGGTTTTTGTACGATTTGAATGTCATCTCCTCTTTTTACTGTTGGCAACTTAAGTACAGAGCGAGATAAGTCTTAGAAATATTATCCTGAAGAGGTGTGGCATAATTAGGGTATTTCATTGGATGAGTGACTGCTTATTTTTCCTTCACTGCATTTCATTACATTCCCACTGTCCGCAGAATTGCCAGTCATCAGCATGTGTCACACATCCAGAGAAATGAGTATTCAGCTGCACATGATTTGCATAATATTTTTCTTTTTCTATTTGATGACAGTTTTGTTTAGCTCCAGCATATAGAGGTGAAAAATAACATCAAACATTGTTATGAGAAAATATTGCCCTGTATGGAACGCACATATGTGAATAAAATGAGTGGAGAATATTCTCTCAGGCTGTATTCTAAAACCATAAGGGTGTTGTTCTCGCTGTTTAGATCCACTATTATGTTGCCCTGTTTGAACTGCTCACCTGTAAAATTGGTTAGGAATATGATCCCCCCCCCCCCC
>NW_015614865.1:0-871 GCF_001515605.1 Sinocyclocheilus anshuiensis
TATATATATATATATATATATATACTGTATATATATATATACACATTCAGAATTTATCTTGATTTGCCATGGATGGATTTTTTTTCACTAATCTTGTCGCTAAATGCATGTGATTTGACGTTAGAATTTCACCAAATGAAATGTTCTTAAACAACACTATAATATTGCTGTCTACATTGTAGAGCCGTCATCACATTGGGATCACGTCTATGATGCTTTAAATGCTGTCGGCTGAGATATCTCTATCTCTGTCTCTTTCACTCTTTCTGATGATGCATGTCTATTGACTGCTCACGCACGCCTGGATTATAAATCTCCCCAGGTTTGCTCAAACCCTGCACCCCCCCTCATTTTTTGTTCCTCCTACACATCAGTATTCACAATAAGCTTCTTATCTGCTGTGTTCCCCATCATTCCCCCCAGATGCTTCAACTCTTTCTAGCTGAAGTTCATCATGACTTCAAATGAGGTCCATCTGTCACTCCCAGCCACCCGGTGGCCTTTGCTGTAGCTGTGCCCAGTGGAGGGGTCTCAGAGGGGGTGGGAGCAGGCCCCAGTAACCCCGCCTCCTACTGGGATTACGGATGACTGACAGGCGGTTCACAGCCTTGCCGCATGCAGTCAGTCAGGACCACTGGCACAAACCTGCAATGTCAACTGCAAACACATCTCGCTACAGCTGAAAACAGTTTAGAGAGAGTAAATAGAAAAGGTGAGAAATGCCTTTCATCCTGACAGCTTGATTAGTGGGGCTTTATTTGGCCTTTGTCTTATCTATGCTACTGAATGTGACAGACATCACTGCAGGTTGACAATAGACTTTGTCGACATCAAGATGTTAGGCTAATATGTTAAATGAGTTTGTAGGGGG
>NW_015614866.1:0-872 GCF_001515605.1 Sinocyclocheilus anshuiensis
ATTTTGTTTAAGCAATGTGCAAATAACAAACTGCTGAATGAGCCTAAGAAGCCTGTGCTGTGCTGAAAATTCTCTTTCCACAATTTGTTGTTCCTGGTCAAAAATGACCCGCGTGCAAAAAAAAAAATTGCTTGTAAATCTCTCATGCTATATTATGACCAAATAATGGATTCAACCTTTGTGTCAACTTGTTTTCTTTCAATTAGCACAGGATATGAATGTTTTTGGAACTGACTCGTCATAGGCTTCATTAATCTGAGCTCAACATTTCCGTTTTTGAGTGAAAAAAGCTTAGATCATTGAGGCCTTTGATCAAACAGTTCCAAAAATGCATAACCTGTCCTAATTGAAAGAAACATAAGCATAAGAAATTTATCAAAAGGGTTATCAAAACCGTACATCAGTGAAACTATTTAATTTAGTTTATTTGAGCGGTTTTTAGGTTGTGTAAGATATCCATTATGCAAGCTTACTGTAGGTATAAATGCAGGGACATATTAAGACGTTCTATTAATGGCCTCAAATAATCCACACACACTTTTTCAGGAATAATCCACTATTATTTACATGACATTTGAAAGACAAACAATTACAGCAAACCAGGAATCATCAAATAAAATCATCAGGATACAACCTCTTGCAAGCTTCAGGCTAAATTCAGATTTGTCCACCAGAGGTCACTATATCCTCTGATTCTTTCTCATCACTTTAGTTATCTGATGTCAATACAATCATCAGGGTTCCTACCCATTTTCCAGTTTAAAATTCCATACTTTTCCAGACTCAAATTTCCAAACTTCTCAGTAGATTTTCAGACCATATTTAACATAAATGGTTCACAGAGCATTATTTTCAGCTTTTGGTATATAGCA
>NW_015614867.1:0-871 GCF_001515605.1 Sinocyclocheilus anshuiensis
ATGGCAAAGCTGAATTACTCCAGTCTTCAGTGTCACATGATCCATTAGAAATGCTGATTTGGTGCTCAAGAAATATTTCTTCTTAACAAAACAGTGTTGCTTAATATTTGTGTGGAATCTGTGATACATTTTAGGATACTTAGATAAATAGTCTTCACTGTCCCTTTTGATAAATATAATACATCCTTGCTGAATTAAAGTATTAATTTCTTTCATAAATAAATACATCTTACTGACCACAAACCTTTGAACAGTTGAGCAAAAATTATTTTCAAGGGAGATTAAAGAACACATTATGTATGTCTGCAAATAAAATATACTTCAGGCCAACATTAAGTCTTTATCTTTTAATAAAGTCATAGATAGCCATATGGCTAATACAGTGTAGTAATGAGGGCCATTTGTTTTTGCTTTAGGTAACTTAGCGTAACATGATTACAACTTATCTCACCATATCAACAAAAATGGATTCTGGCAGAGACTGGATCTCTCTCTTTTTTCTAAGAAACAGAGAACCTTATCTAGTAATAACCTCCTGACTTTAAAATAAATTCCTTGGCCTGGAATTCATGTGTTTTCCCATAATGCAACTTCTCTAATCCCCAGAAACTGTGACTGAACTGTGTTTGAAGTGTCCTAAGATCAAAAGCTAACACTCATTCAGCGAAAGCCTGTAAATTGAGATTAAAGGGTGCAGTGCCAAGAATGCTTGATTTCTGCATATTTCTAACTGCACAAAGAAATAAGTAGTTGTTTAGGGTTTTGTGTAACAGTACAGGCAGGACTTAATTATATCACAGTCATCAGGGGTGAAGAGAGGCAGCTGTTTACCCGATGGAGGAACCCAAATGCAGTAGTCGGGGTCATCTTC
>NW_015614868.1:0-872 GCF_001515605.1 Sinocyclocheilus anshuiensis
TTTCTATTTAGCTTTACTTTTTATTACAGTTTAAGTAATTTTATTACTTCGACTTTAATTTTATTTCAGTTAGATGCCAAGGTTTTCATCTAATATTTAGATTTTATTTCAGCTTTATTTCAATGAACAAATATGATTTTTAATAGTTTTACTTTTTAGTTTTAGTTTAGCAATTTTCTTTTCCTGTACTTTCCAGCAAGGTGAATTACCCCTCCATTCACACTATTCACCGTGCCCACATTGACCTGACGGCAGCTAAACCTTCACAAGCACAAATGGCCCATTATGACAGGGGTGAATCTCGCAGGGCCACGCCAAACCTACCTAAATAGCGACGGAGTTGCTAATAGTCACATTGCACCTTTACTTCCCGTATGTTACATTACCTTCAGCGTGGGGTAATTTCTCGCTTGGCTTCCAAGCATTAGCTCTAATATCCTTGTCATTCTGCATAAAACTATTACCTAGTCAGACACCAAAAAGCCATTCGTGGGTCTAAAAGCTTTTTCAAGGTGACTGCACCTTAAAAGTAATAGGATAGGAGGCAGGCTACGCGTGCAACTGATAACATGGGAGAGATGGACTTTCGGATCATACGTAGCTTTCTTTCTCAGTCTACTGAGAAAATGTCTCCATTATCTCTGACGGCTTCGGTTTGGAATTGGCAGTTAAGAACATTTTGGCAGCGTTCTATCAGTGATGAAATGCAATATCCGTAGGACATAGAAGTGTTGAAGTAATTATTAATATTAGTGCAAGTCCAAAGTAAAGCGTTCAGCTGTGACTAACTTCAAACGTCATTTCAAATGAAATGATATACTGTATCTAGTCAAATCAGCCTTCAGACTGTCATTTGGTCATATCACTTCCCA
>NW_015614869.1:0-872 GCF_001515605.1 Sinocyclocheilus anshuiensis
CGTACTTTTTTGAAGTAAAATAGGAATACAGAAATAATTTGAACAACAACAGGTAGTGATAACACAGTGACAGCACTGTTTGTATATTCAAGTTGATCATTCGTAACAGATAAATGTGGGAGAATTAAAACAGCACAAGATGCTACACTTTGGCCTCCAATATTTCTTTCCTCAGCTAAAGAAGAACATCAAATTAAAAAATTACAATTAAAACAAAAAAATAAGTTTTAGAAATAAAAACATTTAGGTTTTCTCTCTCTATTTGAAATCTCAAACACATTTTATGTGCTTTAGTGTTAATCAACAGATTTAAAAAGTGCACTTTAAAGCACAAAAGAAAGATTATTAAAACATACAATTTAAAATTGACTTTAAACTGTAATTTGTTATTACTACAAAGTACACTTTTTAAAACTGTATTATTTACGTGTGTTAGGATCGCGCTGATCAGTGCATTACTGACATCTCCTGGCAGTCTGGATCAGAAACGTCATCGGATCTCCTTTGCAGACTTCTTACAAGAGAGTCACACAACTTCTCAAGTCAACAGTGTCGTTGAACGCTGTCTATAAAACATCTGCCATTTGTTTCAGAGATGTTGGTGATTGGTCTGCTCTGGGCAGATGATGAAGTTCATCTCATGCTTCAGCTGTCTAGGTTTTGTGATCATGACTAGCCTACCTCTATTTGGCACTTCAGCATTGCTGTCTGTGATTAAAGTTTTAGCAGGTGCTTTGTGTCTGCAGTCATAATCATAAAAACTGCTGTTCTTAAAACACCAAACAACTAACCCTAACAAGTCATTGATTTTAGTCGCAGCTTGTACCAACCCTGCCCTGTTGAAAAAACCAGCATATGCTGGTTAGGTATGT
>NW_015614870.1:0-871 GCF_001515605.1 Sinocyclocheilus anshuiensis
TCACTTCATGATGGAGTTGTAAGTTACTTTCGGTGCAGTTGTTGTTAGGAGATTCATTTTCCTTGTTTTTAAGCTGTAAACACATTGCAGTCTGTTCTTTCAGCTTTTCTTTTAACTCGTGGATGTTTTTCTCTAACTTTCATGTTGATGTTGTGCAAATCCTTAATTTCAGCCTTAAGATTATTGATAGTAAATTCATCTGGGCGGCTATGGATTAGCTGTCTTATTTCTGACACCTCCATCTCTAGAAGAGACTTTTTCTTAGGAAGACACTGGAGATAACTGGATACGTGTGTGGCCTGCTCAGTCATCAGTTCATCAGATGGGGCAGGAGATATGCTGACTGGAGAGTAGGGTAACGGTCCATTCTCCTCTTCAAATTCATCTTTAACAGTGCAAGGTGTTTCCTCCTTAACTGGGGAAATGATTTTTCGAAAGCTTGGAGACTAGCTTTATTCCCTTGAATTAAGACCATACCACTGTTGCACAGATTGATGGTTTGGAAATGGGAGGAGTTGTCAGCGGATTCAAAAATGCAGATCTGACTACCTTTACAGATTCCCTTCTTCGCAGTTTAGGGGAAATATTTACTAATAGCACTTTTCCAAATGGGGTTCCTCTCTGTATAGAAGATCAGATTTGTCCCCTTTTCTTGAGATGTCATATACACATAAAGAGATTCAGGGTGTTCATGTAAAGTGTCTGTTTAAACACCTTTCTTTTATCTCCTTTAATGTCTGTAGGATAAACGATCTCCATGCTAACCTCTGAACGTGTCCGTTATTGACAGTTGAGATTTACATGACGCTGGTAATTGTTAATAAAAATAATATATACAGGTGCATCTCAATAAATTAGAATGTCATGGAAA
>NW_015614871.1:0-872 GCF_001515605.1 Sinocyclocheilus anshuiensis
CATTGTTTGTCCCCCAGATAAAAGTTGAGGTTTCAGCCTCAGAACGTAGAAAGTCCTAGAACAAATCAAATAAAAGGAGGTTGGTCATCACAAATCATGAGACTTGTAAAATAAGGTGACAACAGACACCACAAGACCACATGTCGGCTCAAAATCCCATTTAGACTACTACCAGCTTACTGTAATTCTGGTATCAGAAACTGCATTTGAAAAAATTTACTTTTCTTTTCATCAGTGAGTCTGTGGTCCTTGGGGACAAGCTGATAATCTAGGAACCAACAGTTCAAGTGCCAGTTTTGCATGAATAAAGAAATTCGAGCTGCTTTCAAAAGCATAGACTGCAGTGTGCCACAAATATGCTTGCACACACTGGGCTGTGTCACATTTCTCATTAAGTTTAGGATAATCATTGTATGCATTTGATTTGACCTTGAAATGATGTGTTAATTTCTTAAATTAGAGCTTCATAAATTATTCATAAGGCAGAACAAGCTCTGTACTATTTGAAGTTGGCCAGTTCTACAAAGTCACTTGTTTTACAAAGTAACTTTCAACAAGGCAGGAAAAAACAAACCAAATCTTTGACAGATGCTTGCTGCTTTGAATAATCCAAAAACTTGAATTTCAAGAATTTCTCCTAGGCATCCTCGGTTTAAAAATAAGCATGTAAATCCATCATTTTAAAATGGTAAATTGAGATTCCTAACTGTGAGGTATTCTAGAACATAAAACATGCTATAATGTTTCCATTATAAAGGTGGGTGATTATTCATGCCAATGCATTATTACTTGGGTAGGCAAGTCTTTTGTTGCAGGCGCAATTCTGCTGATTTGAAGAAAAACTTCTATAATTCACAAGGTGAAATCATTTT
>NW_015614872.1:0-872 GCF_001515605.1 Sinocyclocheilus anshuiensis
CCCCTCGGCGGAGCCTCGGGCCAGTCTCTTCACCCTGTTTATTGTGCCTCTGCGAGTCGGCAAGATAAATGCCGAGCACAACACACAGTAACAGCTAGCGCCACTGAAGATGGATGCCCTGATTCAGAACTCCCCCGCCATATGAGCCAATTTGTAAAGGACAATAAGTTTAAAAAGAAGTGAGGATCTCAAACACAGCCATCCACACATACAGACTCAACAGCGGTTTTGAGTTTTCTGAGAAATATCACTCTGAAACAGTTGTGACAACATGAAAGTTCAGAAGTGCTTTGTATCAGGATGTTTTTTCTAGTATTAGGATGATTACATAGCCACAATCATTATTTCCAAAAATGTGGCCTTATAACGGACAACAAAACAAAAGTGATGGTGTGTTGGAGATGCTGATAAACAAACAAATTCCTCCGGCTCGGAGTCAACACACAATCTCACTAAAATCCGTCCATACGCAGTCGCCGCTGCGTTGTATTTCTGAGGTGATATTTTTGAGATGACGTTTTGTGCATCTGTAGTAACCACACAGCATATTACATTTAAAATTCTCCCTTGTAAAATACCAGACTGTATAATTCAGACGCAAAGATGAAAAAAATGAGCCCACACTGTTTATTCCGAGCAGTTTTGATGATGTGTTAGGCTTCCCACTTTAGAAACCTCCGCCCCAGCACCCTGAGTGTGCGTGAGTGAGTGCACAACGTCTGCACAATCAGCCCAAAGAGTCGGACGGTCGACCGGCCTGGCTGGACAGCCACTAATAGGAAGCAGGTCAGGATTGGTGTGGGAGTCAAGGAAAGGTCAGCCTGGGCTAACTATCAAAGATGAGTGCAAACCTATCCCTGTGGAAAAGACTG
>NW_015614873.1:0-872 GCF_001515605.1 Sinocyclocheilus anshuiensis
CCTGACATCTAACTCTTCATTAATCTAAATGACACTGACTACACTGCATGTTTGAATGGGCACTTTTGTATCAGTCTTTTGATAAAATTCAATTTATTTGGAATAAAATCTACAATTTTAACCTTATTTTTAATGAAAGAGTGGGTGTGGCCATTTGTAACTTGAATGTGCAAGGCTTCTGGCGTTATCCTCTTCCGGTTAGTTTACCTGTACAAAAACAGCCCATTATGCTGCTTGATATCTCAAACTTGTATTTGTTATTATATAATTTTAATGCATTATCGTAATCATAAACACGCTGGTTTGTAACGTAAGTAGTTTTACCGTTTACTAATGAATTGTAAATCTTGCACATTCACAATAAATCGCACAGAAATCTCTGTTCTAGACAGCAATATAAACATGAGTCAATGTAATGTATTTATAATTAAAAATGTAATATACAAGTAAATTCACACATCAACAAATGTGTGGAAATGTGTGCAAATGTCATAAAGGCAACAGATATCACAAAACAGTCAATCCTGAGGCTAAATGGAGATATTTAGTAATAATACAACATTATTTATGAATAGATGCATTGAGTAGAACTGAGTGCTGTATAAATAGATCAGACTAAATCAGATTTAGTCTGCTGCAATATGGGCTGATTGCCATGGCAACCCCATACCTAAACCTCTGTTTTAACACAGCATGGTGTCTTTATCTAAGCAGTTTCCTGTTTGTTTTCACCCCTCTCCACCATTACTGGCTCGCCGTGTGTGTATTTTACCAGTGTGTATGTTACGTGTGTGTAATGTTTTTGTAGGAGAGAGCAAAAGTCTCAGCTGAGCGGGATGTCCTGGCCAGGCTGAGGGATTCGTACAGTGAGC
>NW_015614874.1:0-873 GCF_001515605.1 Sinocyclocheilus anshuiensis
ATATTTGTTTTGCCTTTTTTTTTCACCTGAAGTTGCCAAGTTCTACGAGTCAGGACCACTACTGCGATAGTGACACGTAAACATGTTTGCTCACATGCATGCATAGACACACACATAACTAAAGCCAGCAGAATGGTTACCCACAGCAGGAAAACCACACGGCATATGTAAATGAGATGCGAGGGAAGTGTGAATGCACTGCTCCCATGCAAATGTAATGGAGACCTCAAAGACAGAGGTTATAAATAGACTCGCAGAGTGCGGTTGCCTCAATGAACACCACATCGCTCTTAAAGTGACACAAATGACACATTCTCGTGCAAACGTGCATACTTCAGGGCACTTGAAAGGGCAATTTGGAGTTCACACAAGTGAATGCTCAAAGCGACATGTAACCCAGTTAAACAAGGATCTGTGACGTCTGTCTGCACATATTTTGTGTTGTGTGCAGCTTGTTCAAAATAGACACACACTCTTACTCTACTGTTTGACTGAAAGCCTTTGAAGAAAAGGAGGAGAATTTTGGGGAAAAGAAAGGCAATAAAGCACAAGATGTCATTACGGGAATCTCTCAAATAATGAATGAGAGTTTGCCAAGTATGCGGTGTAATGTAAGCATTACATGCCCGCTAGTCTGTTCTCCTCACAGCGCCAGGCTGTGGGACGCACTTAAAACTGCTTGTAAAAATGTAATATTTAAACATCACACTGTCAAAGGTTGCTTTGCTAAACCTGCATTCTCCTGCACGGGGGCTTCCCTCTCATTTGCATGTACCTTCTCTGTTTTTTTCGCATGTTTGCACTCACTTCATGACCTGGAGGTGTTTAATCAGGTTCCCTTTCAGTCAGTCACGTT
This sequence comes from Sinocyclocheilus anshuiensis, assembly GCF_001515605.1. Classification (NCBI taxonomy): domain Eukaryota; kingdom Metazoa; phylum Chordata; class Actinopteri; order Cypriniformes; family Cyprinidae; genus Sinocyclocheilus; species Sinocyclocheilus anshuiensis. Next base: position 857 of record NW_015614874.1, read on the forward strand.
CGACGTTACGTCAGTCG
>NW_015614875.1:0-871 GCF_001515605.1 Sinocyclocheilus anshuiensis
TTATCATCAATATTGAAAACAGTTGTGCTGCTTAATATTTTTGTGGAAGCCATGCGGTATAGTTTTTTTCCTCTTTTAATTAAAGTTCAAAAGAGCAGCAAGTATTTAAAATGTTACATATTTATAATTATGTAACATTATAAGTGTTTTTTTTTTTGTTGATAAATTTAATACATCATTGATGAATAAAAAAATAATTTCTTAAAACAAATGACATACTATTGTAATCATACTACTGTATAATGTGGGATGCACCATACTGTTTAGGACTGGAAGTCTGTGATATTTAACAAACAAGATAAGATGCAATTAGTTGGGACAGAGTTTTATACCCTGCTAGTAGCCGGGAGGAGGAACATGCAAAAATGCTCCCTTGTTCACTGAATCAGAGCTGTAGGGGTCTCATGAAAGAGATGAAATATTTATAACGTACTGTTTTTAATAGTATGCAAAATGAGCCACAGTTCAGCTGCATGTTACTTTCTAGCAGTTCACAGTTCATTCTTGATTGTGATGTGGCTTGGATCACACCCTCTAATGTTCATACTAAGAGCTGATGAGGAGGACACACTAGTGAAACTTTAGAAAGTATTTCCTTTGAGGGCTCTTGACCAAGACCTCATGCAATATTCAAAGGTATGTTTGTAGCCTGCTGCAAACAGTGTTTGTAATTATATATTTTTGTGCACAACAAAAACTCAAGGTGAAGAAGGGAAATTGTATTTTGTATAAATAATAGTGTGTGTATTCTTCACTGGCTCAGACATGTTTTTGTTCATAGCTGATGTTCTTGTGTACAGGTGTGCTGTGGAACTTGTCCTCATGTGATGCTCTGAAGATGCCCATAATTCAGGATGCTCTGGCAGTGCTG
>NW_015614876.1:0-872 GCF_001515605.1 Sinocyclocheilus anshuiensis
CTATTCTATTCTATTCTATTCTATTCTATTCTATTCTATTCCTATTTGTTTGTCCAAATTCAAATTCATTTTTTTTTTTTTTCAGGATTCCATTCTAATGGTTTAGTTAATAATCAAAAAGTATGTCTAATCAACTGAATCCATACAACTTTAAAAAATGTAATAATCTATTACAGTTTTAACAATAATAGTGCCCTATGAAATGTGTCGTTTATTTGTATGTATGTATGTATGTATGCATTTATTTATTTTTATGAAATTCTGTATTCTGGATTATTTTTATGGTTAATAACAAATATAAAATAAAAAATTGTGATAACGGATGCACCAAACATATTTAAAATGTAATATTTTAAAATGTAGTCAATTTTTTTTTTTTTTTTTGTGCTTCACTATTAACAAACACTATTCCTGATAAAGCATACAACCCTACTTTTTGATTTATTAACCTACATTTGGCCAAATTCCATGGCATTCTAGGTTATACGGTTCCATTTTTAAGTCTGGATTCCGTGATTATGTTCAAATTTTTTGCATCGTGGAAATCATAGGGCCCTATTCCTGTATTCAAACATACTGATTGCTTCATACATTGGTCATAGCTACTCCCAATACATTTCCTTCAATGTTCATACAAATGCTCCCTTTTCCCTTGGTGCTCATACAGTATGACTCAGACTCTGTGTCCGACTGCATTTCCTATTTCTCTTTGGCCTGAGGGGGAGTACATGCACCGACAGAAGTTCAGGAGAGGCTGACAGAGAAAAACGAGCCGCAGACAGGTTGTAGACAGGTGACCGCAGGACTAAGCTTATTAAGAGGACTCGGGCCACAGAGAATGACACAACTTTTTCATAAGTTCAAATGTGAAA
>NW_015614877.1:0-871 GCF_001515605.1 Sinocyclocheilus anshuiensis
TATATATATATATATACACATATACATACACACACACACACATATACATTAAAAATATATATTTTTTTAAAACACCATTTTCTGCTAATTCTTTTATAATGATAATACATCTACTATTTAAAAATCTATATGGTGTTTAAAAGTACAACACATTTTGTGGCGCTACTAAACACTACACACTTCTAAGTTGTTGTAATAGCACATTACTTCATACTTAATCGTAATCCACTCCAGCGTGTTTTGCACAAATATAACACAGATTAAAAAAAAAAAATAAGCAAGTATTATTTAAACGTTATTCAATCTAAAAATCACTGTTTCTAGTTTCAGACACGCTGTTGACAGTCTGACAGACAGAGTCTCTGTAAAACCACCTCTCATCGTGTGTGTTTATGTTCGTGTCTGTGGTTTTTCATGTTTTATCAGCGGTTGTGTGTAAATCTGTGTGGTTTTTAACCTCCACGTGACTTTGAGCTTCTGATGCTTCAAGCGTGTGTTTATGATAAATCTGGCGCGTTTATGAACGCATATGTAACGCGTCACACCGGATTATTTCAGCTTCGATGATGTTTTATATGTTTATGATAGTTATGAGACATAAAAATAAACTCTTACCGTGAGCTCTGGAGTCCTCTGGTCACAAGGACCCCTTACGCACTTCCGTTCACGCGGAGTAGCTGCTGCGTCACAGCGTCACGACGCGACGCGGACACGAACTGCGACTACACCGCGATTCACTACAACACCATGAATCATGATAGGCCTTACCTACAGATGCCTATGTTGTAGCTGTAGATGTTGTAGATGCAGCTGACTGTATGTTGTTGTGAATAAAATAAAATAAAATAAAATAAAATAAAATAAAATAAAA
>NW_015614878.1:0-872 GCF_001515605.1 Sinocyclocheilus anshuiensis
GGCTGTTTTTATCTGTTGTGTAAGTGGGGACATCTTGACAGCAGCAGGTTCTGTCCTCATCTTCCTGACAGTAACGTGCTCACTGTCTCTTCAAGCTTCTCACAGAATGGTCAGTGTTAGATGTTTGTCTGCTGACCTTCTCATAGTGCTTTTAAAAACAGCTCCAACTGATACTATACTGTAGCTCCCACATTATACTGTGTTTCAATAACAGCTAGCAAAATAAGTATCGTAAACTGTGCTCTTGCAATACCTGTGTACATTTATGACTCTGGTGCAAGTGTAGAATTGATGCATTCATGCTGTTATTAGTCATTTACATCATAAACTGTTTCGGCCTTTGGTCAATACAACATTCTAGACATACTAAAATACACAATATGCAGAATATACAGGTCACTACCATTCAAAACGTTGGGGTCAGTAAGATTTATTTATTTAGAAATAAGCCTCTTATGCTCAAGAAGGCTGCGATATTGTTAAACTAAAATAATTTTCTATCGTAATGTATTTTAAAATGTAATTTATTTCTGTGATGCAAAGCTGATCCTTCAGAAAGCATTTTCTAATATGCAGATTTGCTGCTCAAGAAACTTTTTTATTTATTTATTATTATTAAGGTTAAAAACTATGGAAGCCCATTTCTGCCACTGAATAAAAAAAAAAAAATCTTTAATTTAAGACTTTATTACACACACCTGCGAGGTTATATAACACAACTCTGAGAAAAGAAGTCAGAATTGCGAGATGTAAATGCATAATTGTGAGAAAAAAGTTAGAATTGCAGAAGTTAGAAATCTTCTATAAAAACAGTTGTGCTGCCATGCTTTCTTTTTCAGGATTCTTTGATGAATAGAAAGTTCAAAAGAACA
>NW_015614879.1:0-873 GCF_001515605.1 Sinocyclocheilus anshuiensis
TAAATTATTAAATTAAATGTGTAATCTTGCATCCTATCATTAAATATTTACTACGTGATTTGTTTGTTTTATTATTTATTTTAATTTAGCATTTATTTTTGATTATTTTAATTTGAAAAGTGTCAAAGCAAACCACTTACTAAAACTTAAATTATATATATATTTTAAATTTCGCATCCTATCATTAAAAGAATATTTACTAAGTGATTTATTTTGATTTGTTTGTTTATTATTATTATTTAATTTAGCATTTTTGATTGTTTTTATTTGAAAAGTATCAAAATGAGCCACTTGCTAACACTTTATTAAACTATAAAATGCAAAATTATAATGAAAAAATAAAACCTATTTTCATTTTGCAATTTAAAATTCACGGTTTAATTTTGAATTTTTAAAAAAGTTATTCATTGTTACATTGTTGCATGTTTTGATGTAATACATTTTTAGTAGGCTAAGTGTTTTATCTCGTATTATTTAAAGTTTTAAGTGTTATGATGTAGTTTTGATGAGATTTGTTCGTGAATAACTGAGTCTGAATGAATCATAACTGCCCGAGGCACTTTGTTGGTTTGATTCGATTAATGATGGATACAGACGCAGCACAGGCTGGTATTGGTGACCTCTGACCCTGAAACACACGTTTAGACTCCGTAAGGGACTCGAGAGCTTTTCAGGCATGAGTTATGGTTTGCATATAAACATCTTTTCATGGTGTGTGTGTTCAGCACGACAGCAAACCTCTGAGTTAAAACATTTACTGAGATTTGACTTCAATATTTCAATAATATAGCAGCAGCACATTCATATGTTCATGGCTCTCAGATGTCGGTTAATGGACACATGACATGTAGGTAAACAAATAAAATATTACAT
>NW_015614880.1:0-872 GCF_001515605.1 Sinocyclocheilus anshuiensis
TTACGAGTCCGACTCTCTAACCATTAGGCCACGATTTCCCCAAATGAAGAGTCTGTGGCATTATTTTCATGACGCGGTTTTAAAATAAAATGTAGTTCAGACCAGACAAAGGTTTGGGGGATGAAAATGTGTGTAAAACATAATGTCATAAAACATTTGCTTATTTCTTCATTTTGATTCAGGGATGACATATGATACAGATATTTCTTCATGAGATTCACCTGATGATGGTGATGGTTGGGCTAAATACAAAAAATATGTAATTTTTTCAAATGAATGTTGCTGATTCTATGGGGATGTAAGTCACTGTTATTTTACTATCATTGCGATACTATTATAGCTTTTATTAATCCGTTTTTGTATACATTTTTTATTTTCTGTTTTCATTGTTAATTTTCGTTAAAGCTTTAGTACTTTTGTTGTGTATTTTTGTGAATTTTTGAGAAATGTTGCCAGGCAACTAGCTGAAATAAAAAGTTTTATATGTTATTTTATTTCAAATAACATCATTTTAGTTTTAATTTTAGTTAACTATACTAAGTCTTGTGTAAATTTATGTTGCAATATTTTGAGGAGGCTAATACAGTAGTCCTGAAATTCGGCGCTCAAGCGTGTGTAAATGAAGGTCTGGGATGAGCCGTGGTTATCTGGGCGATGCTACGGTTCCATTAATTGATTCCTGCGCCGCTCTCATGAGTAATTCTGTGTCTTCGGCCGCCGCGCTCTTTTCACGGGTGAGTAGATTAAGAACTGACACCAGATCCATCACAGAGCCGGTGCTGCGGAGCGCTGGTGCGACCGAGAGATAATACGCCCTACACGGCCTGCGGGTGAGGAGCGGACCGTGCATGTGCAAGACATCCACTGTGATT
>NW_015614881.1:0-873 GCF_001515605.1 Sinocyclocheilus anshuiensis
ATGGCCTTTTATCTACATTTTGCCAAGTCAAAAGAAATCTTAATGCAACAAATTTGCTTAGATGCCCAGAAAAAAAATAAACTGATCGACAACTGATCTTGGATGACTTTTTATCTCACAATTTCAACTTTTAATCTCATTATGATTTTTTATTTCACAATTTTGACTTTTATCTCACAATTATGACTTAGTATATCATAATTCCAACCTTTTATGTCATAATTATAATTAAAAAAATTAAATTTTTGACTTTTTTTGAATTTTTCTTAATTATGACTTAGTATGTCACAATTTGGACATTTTTATTAACTAATTTGTGTCTTTTTTAAAAATAATTGTAGTAAAAGCATGTTATAATTCCACTTTAAGCATGTAATTCTGCTCAGTGCATCCAGACTATCTAGTCTATAGACTACCATTCAAAAGTGTGTGGTCAGCAATATATATATATATATATATGTATATATATGTATATACAGTATACTTCTGTTTAGTAAGGATGCATTAAATTGATCAAAACTGACAGTAAAGTTTCCTAATGGCACAAAACATTCTGGAAAAAAGTACTGACCCCAAACTTCTGAATGGTAGTGTATGATAATAAATAATTATATATTTGTTCAGTATATAGTGTCAGATGCCTATACTGAACTGGTGGCAGCTGTAAAACATCATGTTCAATACTGACTCAAGTGCTGTTCTCAATTCTTCTTCCATCTCTTACGTAGATCCCAAAAGCAGATTTGAAACTTAAACTAGCTTAATAAGAGTCCCTGTGCAGCGCTTTTTTAATTGTAAGCACAGATAATCTATTAAAAAAGCCATTTAATCGTACAAAACTCTACTGCAGACCATAATAAACCATAACCAATC
>NW_015614882.1:0-873 GCF_001515605.1 Sinocyclocheilus anshuiensis
AAGTTTTTCGTTTGCTGCCTTTTGATAGGGGCCTGAATAGCAGCGTCAATTAATCCAGTCAGTCAGCTAATGAACTAAGAGAATATTTTTACAGCACACTGTAGGCAGGGTCAGTTAATTTCACGAACCGGTCCATTACATCTACATTTGTCATTTCTCAGTTTCTTGTTTACCTGCCAGCAGAGGCCGGGTCAGTTACCGCATGGACCATGTCTGTGGACAATGCGTCCAACACGCTCGTAAGGAATTCTGTCTTCTTCTCCCCAGGACATCCTGAAAAAAAAAGGCGCAAAAATTACAAAATGAGCTGTGGTGCTTAACTGTTTAGAATAACATGGTCGAGAAAAAGAAAAAAAAAGAATTCTGAATGAATTTGAGTGAACTATTCCTTTAAATTGTACTTCACTATCGATCATAAACTGTCCTAAATTTTCTTTTCTCATTGGATTTTAGTGACATTAAGCTGTTACTTTACAAAATAGCATGAGAAAAAAAATTCAAAGAGAACAAAGCTTCTTTTCATGTGACATTTTACCCTTAGGTTATCAGTATAAACAGCTATGAAACCTCATAAACAGCTGTTGTGACTGAATTACCTCGTAACTCTGCCGCTCTGGGCCTTATTACTGAAATATGTTATTTTGTCACTACAACCATATAAAATAAATCAATAATTTGCTGTTCTTTTGAACTTTCTATTCATCAAAGAATTGTACAAAAAAATGTATCACAGCTTCCACAAAAGCAACACAACTGTTTTCAATACTGATAATAATAAGAAATCTTTCCTGAGCGGCAAATCAGCGTATTAGAATGATTTCTGAAGGGTCATGTGACACTGAAGCCTGGAGTAATGATGCTGAAAATCCAGCT
>NW_015614883.1:0-873 GCF_001515605.1 Sinocyclocheilus anshuiensis
CCAACCATTGGGTTAAATTTTTACATTAAATTTTTAACCCAAAATGTATTGGTTATACAACAATCACAAAATAAAAGGGCAGATGTTTCATCAACAGGACCACAAAATGAGCAAATTTCATCAACACCAATGTATTTACAGATAGATGAATTAAACCTGTCACTCATATCTTTTAAGATTATATCATTATGCTAGTGAATATCTAGCGTACTTGCCTCAAACTTACATTCCAACTCAATCCATCCCATTGATCTTGACATACCTCCTGACTTCATATGCAAAGAAACCAAATAGGAACACAAGCTTGTATGTCTTTTAATATGATGTCTCAAGACAGGTCGTTTGCTTGATTTAGACAGCTAAGTATGATTATGTCAGTCATTCTTAAAGCTGTCAGGCCAGTACTTACATGTAAGCACCATGTACAGGCAGATTTTATATTCCAGCCATCAAAAAGCAACACGTATTGAGCTCAGACCTTCGTGAAACATTTTGATAGAAAAGAAAACGAGTGTCATTTTCTTGCATAAAATTCCTTTGTGAACGTGTTTGCCGAGATGTAGTTCTGTTCACCATATGGCTCGTTGTCATTATTTTTTTCTGAGCAGCCTTGGGTCCTTTCTAAATCACCTTGTGTCAAGTATGCATATGGTATAGTGCAGAATTGCCTCTACAAGTAACTCTTCATGGTGAGTATAAGTAAAATATTCAGAAATGCATAGGCAAAAACATGAATATCTAAAGGCATGATTACCTTGCATACTTATTTCAAGACAGCGAAGAACTTTGCAGTGTGACACTATTGCAACTCTCTGGTCAAGAGCCAGACTTATGGAAGTCTGTGAAAGTGCCTCTATAAATCCAAATATAGTT
>NW_015614884.1:0-873 GCF_001515605.1 Sinocyclocheilus anshuiensis
CTTCTATGGCATCGTGAAGCACCTTTATTTTTAAGAGTGTATAAGTGGAAGCGGCCGTAGATCTGATAATCCACCCCTTCAAGGTAAAGAATGTTCAGGGATACAGAGTACCAAGGGATATGTTATGTCTCCAGACATGGATAAGGACCAGGGAGGGGAATAAGTGGTATGCACAATACACACAGCCAGTACTTTGCTATTTAATTGAGAACTGAAAGCAGGTTTTTATTCTCACAGTACATAATCAATCAGTCATGGTGTGCAAGAAGATGGAATCTACAGAGAACGGTCAAAACAGTGCAAATATCCATACATATAATGTATGAGGACTGTAAAGAGCACGTCAACGATAACTAAAACAAAAACTGAACATTTTGGGCAATATATAAATCCTGGCTAGGACATGTCCGGGGAAAAGAGGACGTATGGTCATCCTAGTATAATGTTTGTCAATAGGGCTGTTGATTTAAGACATTAATTTGGTGTGATTAATTATGGGGGAAAAAACACACATGGAAATTCTGGAAAAAATTAATGCATTTAACGCATCCGCCCCACCCAGACCTCTATGTCTCAATGTAATATCTTACATTGCATGCAGTTGCTGACAAACATGATGCAGGACGACTGACTGTGATGAGTCCTATCAGAATGCAGTTATATGCCCCTAAAATTCAAGATATGAGTGCAAAAATGGCCCTATGGGTTTTTATATTTGTATCATATGATAGTTTAGCAATAACGCATAAGCAAGAGTGCTGTTTTTCCCAAATATATGCACGATTGCAAATGTGATTTTGATTTTATGCAACAGTTCAATAAACAAGGAGTTTTTTTGTTACATTTTACACACAATATTGTCTGTTTTGCTCA
>NW_015614885.1:0-873 GCF_001515605.1 Sinocyclocheilus anshuiensis
AAAGAATTATCGGTTATCGGTATCGGCCAAAATGTTCATATCGGTACATCCCTACTATAAACATGATGTCAGATTCTCAGAAACACTTACCACATGATAAAGTCATGCAGTAATGCACTGAGATGATGGGAATGGAATATATTCATCTGAAGGGTGTAGATAAAATCTGAAGCATAAGCGAGGCCTCTTCAAACCATAAGATTAGTGCCAGCGTTAACAGCAACATACAGAATTGAAACTGCACAGAAATATACTGTATGCTGACATTTCATTTTAAACTTGACTAAGAATTTTGACTAAGACTCTTTTACACTCATAATCACAATTTCATGGTTTGAAATGAATATTCTGTCATCGTATTTAGTATTAATATTAGTCACCCTCATGTTGCCTCAAACCTGACTTTGATTCTTCAATGCTGGTTGGATTTTTTCATACAGTTACAATGAATTGCACCTGAGATTTCAAATTTCAAAAATTATGCAAAAGTACCATTAGATATCTTAAATGGTATCCATATGATTTATGCATTTTATTTCAAGTCTTCAAAATCCATATGACATATTTGTGTGAGGAACAAACTGAGATTTATAATCTTCCTTTTCCACTGTGACTTAATGAATCTATCAGAGATTTAAAAAAATGAGTGCTGTCAAACGATTAATCACGATTAATCGCATCAAACATAAGTTTTTATTTACATAATATATATGTGTGTGCTGTGTATACTTATGTATATATAAATACAAACACATGCATGTGTATATATATATATATATATATATAAGAAAAATATGTTGTTTATATATTAGATATATTTATATAGCCTATAATATAAAATACAAGAATATAAATATATAAATGTATATGCAT
>NW_015614886.1:0-873 GCF_001515605.1 Sinocyclocheilus anshuiensis
CCCAGCGACTTAAGACTGGTTTTGTGCTCCAGGGTCACATATGGACATCAGAGGCATAGCTACAGATTTTTCCATCTAATACTTAGATTTTATTTCAGCTTTATTCAATTACAGAAAACAATTTTTAGTAGTTTTAGCTTTGGTGAACAATCACAACACTGACATACAATTTAAAAACTCTAATAATTTACTCATTCTCTAACTAACTTTCTTCCATGGAACACAAAATGAGATATTTTGCATAATCTTCGCACTGATTTTTACCATTCTATGATTGCATATCGTGACCAGGGGGTCTGAATGTCCAAAAAGGACATAACATCTCCATAACAGCAGTACTATATTGGTGCAGCTAGACAGAAAATGTGCATATGCAAATGAGATTCAAGATCTGTAGTGGAAAGCATCATTAAATGATTGAAACTGTGGTCTGTTCCTCACGTAAAGCTATCATGTGACTTCAGAAAACTTGAAATGTTGCTTCTGAGTCGTAAAGACAACTTTTATGGTGCTTAGCTGTCCTTTTTGGAGCTTGACAACCACTGGTCACAATATGCTTTCACTGTTTGCTCGAGCAGCATGGAAATGGGCTGAGAGTTTCACAGGAGGAAGAAAGTCACAATATGAGGGTGAGCAGATGATGACAGAATTTTCATTTTTTGGGGTAAACTGTTCTCATTTGTAGAGGAAACAGTGGGAACAACTAATGATGCTGCAATTACAGGCTTGTTTGTTTTGTTTGTTTGTACTTTGTGCCTTCAATGAGAGTTAATTCTTCTCAAGATAAAAGAGCTACGCTGGAACCAGAGGAGCTGTCATTGGCTTTAATTAAAAAGGCGAACAGCCTCATGTAATGGTTTCTCAGAGACTACC
>NW_015614887.1:0-873 GCF_001515605.1 Sinocyclocheilus anshuiensis
GGGCCCTTCAAGAACATACAGTTCAACACACTGCAGAAGGAGGGGCCTATCCTGCGTCCTCGTGCATAGAGTAGTTATTGTCTGCTGTTGCTCCTTACCAAGCGAAAATACACTTTGCACGCAATAGCAACGTTGCGATTTTATTTGCCTATATTTAGTGAAATTGTCCGTTTTGCAAATTCCATTGCAGTACTTGTTGGACTGGTAAGGAACTACATAATGTGTCAGCTTGTAAAAGTCTTGATGTACCGCTGGGTAGATTTTGGCAACATTGCATCTACTCCACAGACAGAAACTTGCCTCATTTCTGTACCAACCACATTGATGAACAGAACCTAGCTATTCAAAAATAAGCTTGTAAAAATGAACAATTTTGTCTCATGTGCAACTCATACATACACCATTGTGCTTAAGACTGGTGTTTCAGACAAAGAAAAAGCTGATCAGTTTTACAAGGAAATTAAGATTTAGGTTGATTTCTGCTTTGTATATAACATTCATTATATCTAAAACGAGGATAATGCAGTAATGCATCTATCAGTGACAGCTTTTCCAGAATGACACATATTGGTACACAAGATGTTAACAACCTGGATCTGCTTTTTGGTCTTCATGCAATTGACCACAACTAGATGTTTCATTGCATTGGTTTTGTGTATTTTTCGTTCTAATTATTTGGCCTTGTAACTTTTAAATTAACTGCCTTTCTTCCAGTGTCTCCATCTCATGCTTCCATGTTCGCTATGGAACACTGTATGGCCATCTGGACAATATACAGTAGTGATTGTATGTATTCGTAATGTATAACTCCCATCACCTAACCCATGATGTAACAGGGTATATGTATGCATGAATAGCCTAAATAATTTATAC
>NW_015614888.1:0-873 GCF_001515605.1 Sinocyclocheilus anshuiensis
TGAATATAGCATTACATTTTTTTTTACTTATTTATTATATACCATTGTACCAAGTATAAAATAGCGATCTTAAAATGAGGGCAAAGCCTGCACCGGTAGACAGACATGATGTTTCAAAACTGGATGGATGGCCACCCAATATAGATCAGAGAGCTACACCTTCATGCTTGCACTTCATGATCTTAGACACGGGGCAGAATGTGGCCTAAATGTGTGCTAAAGTATGCTATTCCCCTGTGAAGGACAGGAGGTTGTGTGTTAAAAGTAGCATTTAAGAAGTCATTTATCAGCACTTATGCTTTTAGCGGCACTAGGTCTTCTGTTGGTGAAACAGGGCAAATTCGTTCTTCCTCCTACTGTGATAAATGGCTTTTTGGAATTCTTAAGGTGTACTTAATGACACCGAGGTGTCGAGTCGACATCCCACATGCTGCTCTCAACACCACCTTAACATTATGGACACGAGGATTCCTGGAGAGAATCCCTCCTGCATGTGAAATCCATCTTCAGTGTCAAAACTGTGTCACAGAATGACATTCTCTGTGGAAATCTCGTCTAGAAATCAATGCTTTGGTAATGCATTATGAAAGCATGTTTGAATCAGTCATAGCCTTCTATACTAGCACACCTACCACCATTAACTAGTCACCATAATCTACAACGTAAATATTATAAAATAGGTAACACTTTATTTTAAGGACCAATTCTCACTATTGGCTAATTAGCTTGCATATTACTAGCATATTGTCTGTTTTTATAGTAATAATTATGCACATATTAATGCCTTATTCTGCATGACCATACATTATTTTAGATCCCTTAATCCAGCCAATACCTAAACTTAACAACTACATTACTAACTATTAATAAGCA
>NW_015614889.1:0-873 GCF_001515605.1 Sinocyclocheilus anshuiensis
AAAGCCCATAATTTTCCATTAATCCATTACGTAAATTTTTGCAATGAACTAAAATCAGTCATTTACACAAAACTGATTCCACAAATTATTTACTCAGAATTTGTTCTGCTTGTGTTTCACAACTTTTATTTTTGACTTTTAGCTGCTTTTATCCACAGGGATAGTAGATCGAACAGGAAACAATAAGGAGATGAGGGGAGAGAATCAAGAAATTACGCAAACTTGCAACACCTGCATGAGCATCACAGCTCAACGTGTCAGAAGTGTGGCCTATATTATGCTGTGGTGCCCATGCAGATGATGCTAGCTTGCATTCAGGCAGCATTCAGTGATAATGTTTATGAATTTACTGTGCATTGCTCACCATCTTACCTCCAGCCCGCCAGCAGGTTTCTTTTTGAGCTCTTCACACTTGCAGAACTTGCAGATCTGATGGCCGGTTTTGCGGTTGCGGCAGCTGCTGCACTGCTCGCAGTTAATCCTGCGCCGGCAAGGTGGACACAGGCCGCATCGCTTCCGCTTTTTCTTCCCATTGGCACTGATGGCTGAAGAAATCTCACTCTGCGTCTGCTGGTGTTCTGACGCACCTGTCACATGTGAGAGCGCCCCGTCGGCGAGGAAAACTCCCGCTGGCGTCATTATGAACAGCCCCGGGTGATAAGGAAAACTCCCGCCCACTCCGCCATTGCCAAGCAACGGGAAGTCCATCACACTGCCCAGCGAATCAGAAGCAGAGACCATCTCCATGTCCCCGCCAACACTGACATTGGACGGGTCACTGACAGGAAGCAGCATCCCCGCCCGTCGCAGGAGCTCGGCGGCCTGGGTGAGATGCAGGCCGCTCGGAGAGTCCAGAAGGCCAGACATCAATGC
>NW_015614890.1:0-866 GCF_001515605.1 Sinocyclocheilus anshuiensis
ATCTATCTATCTATCTATCTATCTATCTATCTAGTCAGCAAGGCTTCCAAATCTTGTATATAATACTGTGTTTCCTTGTGGCACGAAACACCTTGAAGACTGAGAGCATAAGGCTTATCACAAAAATGTACCACAAACTTTTGTATGTTATAGATATTATGTCTTCTAAAGCGCATATCTCTTTGACCATTAGAGGGCACTCTGTGACAGACAGAACAATCTCGCAGGAGCTCTTAAAGCTATAGTTCCACCCAAACATTGTCATTATTTCATCCACACATGGCGTTTCAAACATGTATGACTTTCTTTCTTCTGTAGAAGACAAAAGAAGATGTTAAGACAAAGTCACCATTTACTTTTTTAAAGATGCAATGAAAATGAATGGTGACTGCAGCTGCCAGTCGCTCACGTTCTGCCTAGCTTTTGTGCTCCACAAAAGAAAGTCAAACAGATTTGAAATGGCATGAGGGGGAGTAAATGAAGATAGAATTATTAATTGTTGAATGAACTATACCGATAAGGTTATTTAAGAAAAGGTAAAGCTTGCCATTCCCCGTCAGAGTCATTAATATATAAACCATTTGAAGTTTGATTCCTTCTCACAGCTCCGAACACTGCGATTTTGTGATGCTTTAAGTACTTCCTTATATGTATTTAATTTCAGTTAATTTACAATTGCTTCTAATGTTTCTGAAATATGGTTAAAGTGTGATGCCGAATGAACTGACAAGCATTTATTATCAATTTTTATATTGAGATTTGTTGAAATACATTGTGTCATGTATTTAAAAATATTTCTTAGTTTTTACACATTTGTAATGTTGAGGTTCCAATTTAAAATATATTAACATCCTACAGATAAAACT
>NW_015614891.1:0-869 GCF_001515605.1 Sinocyclocheilus anshuiensis
AACATCAAATTTTCATTTTTGGGTGAACTATCCCTTTAAATGAAATACCTTGATTACTCATCGTAAACATTTGCCTCTGTTTTGCAGGTTACTATGATGGCACAATCTTTCATCGTGTGGTGCCAGAATTCATTGTTCAAGGAGGAGATCCGACAGGCACTGGGACGGGTGGGGAGTCCATCTATGGTCGCCCTTTTAAGGTTGGTCTTGACTTTTGTGAAGAATTGGTTATTTACAAGATTAAGTCTATGTGCATTCTGCATATGTTTGTATAAGAATGTGCAGGAAAGCATTGTAAAGGTTACTGTTTTTAACTGTTTGGGTTTTCCAATACAGGATGAATTTCACTCCAGATTACGCTTCAATCGGAGAGGTTTGGTTGCTATGGCAAACGCAGGACCTCATGATAACGGGAGCCAGTTCTTCTTTACTCTTGGACGGGCTGATGAACTCAACAACAAGCACACCATTTTTGGAAAGGTGATGTTTCACAAAATGTTCAAGGTTTTGTGACCTGTTTAAGGGGGTAGTTTCCCCCTTATGAATGTTTTAGGACTTTTTTTATAGGGTTGTTTTTTTTCTGCAAGGATGCATTTAATTTTTTTGGGAGTGACAGTAAAGCGATTTATAATGTTACAAAAGATTTCTATTTTAAATGAATGCTCTTCTTTTCAATTTTCTGTTCATCAAAGAATTCTGAGAAAAAAAAATGCATCACAGTTTCCAGAAAAGAATCAAGCAGCACAACTGTTTTCAATGCTGATGATAATAATAATAATAATAATAATAACAATAATCTGAAGTGAATGATTTGTCATGTGACCCTGGAGACTGGAGTAATGATGCTGAAAATTCAGCTTTGCATCACA
>NW_015614892.1:0-874 GCF_001515605.1 Sinocyclocheilus anshuiensis
CTCTTTCTCACACTCTCACAATGCATTTAAATGGGATGTTTAGTAGAGACACCGGCCTGCCTGCCTGATCTCAATACATGGCCCTAAAAATGACAAACACCTCCAAAAACAGCATTTATGAGAGAGAGGGGGAGAGAGAAGAAGAGCGAACGGACAGCAAAACACATGGAGAGAGGACTATTTGTGTGGATCTGAACAAATATGATTATGAGTTTTGATCTACAGACATACTGTATTTGAAAACCATGCAAGTGAGACAACGGCTTTAGGCATGTATATATACATGAAAGCGTCTACCAAATGCACAAATGTAAAAGTAAAAAGGGTGATTCAAAATATTTGTAGCAACTATAAGAAAAGCAGTAAAATACAATAAAAATATAGTAAAATTTAATAACATTATATAAATATAACATTTAATACAATAAAAGTATAGTATAATCCAACAATATAATATAAATGATCACATTTTAAGGAAATTTAAAGTAAAATTCTAGAGTATGAATCATTTTGAACTGATTCAATAAAACTGACACAGAAGTGAATCAAACAAGTTGCAGGTGCAAATCTAGTATACTGGCACAGTTATAAAGGCAAAAAAGTGAAATTCATCACAATTCTCATAATGTTGTTTGATTTTATATTGCCAACAGAATAATATCTAATACAGTATAAATATTTAATATATTGCCCAGCCCTAGTATGCAAATGTGTATTTGTGTGCCACTTCTTACCAAGTCGAGGATCAAACGGTCTCATCTGTACCTCCTCCACACAGTCTGCAGGAAACCAACCGGTTCTTCCTTTCACCGTACCTTCCCAGAAACCACCTTCTCCTATACTTAACACTGAGAGAGAAAGAGAGATGGAGCGA
>NW_015614893.1:0-874 GCF_001515605.1 Sinocyclocheilus anshuiensis
CCACTGCATTCAAGCTTGTATATATTCAGTGTTTATCTCTTGTCCATTTTTAGCCAAGGTTCTGGAGTGGGCCCTGCGATATGAGGATTATAAGAAACACCTTGTGGATCATTCAACGATGATGCTCACTCTCGCTGGACGGGTCACTCAGACTAAGCAGATTGTGGCCAAACGCTTCAACTTCAGAATGTGCACTCCAGATCTTGTTATTACTGTGAGTTTGAAAAACTTGAAAGCTATACTTCACCTGCTGGTGTTTATGAATGAAACTCACCCAGTTTAGTGAAATCATTTAATCCTAGGCCTAGAAACGAATTAAGAACCACTGATTATTAGCTGGGTGTGGAAAATGGAGTCTTTTTTTATAACTGTTCGTAACCTGAATGGTGTTAATGCAGATTGTGATTTGCCCTTTTAGCCTGGATGTGACTGTGCTGTGGGCAAAGAAGTGCCAATAAAAATCACATTCCAGAACCCACTGCCCTGCGTGCTGAAGAATGCAATTTTCCGTATAGAGGGACTGGGAATGAAGCACTGCAGATCGATTAACTATGGGTAGGAAATGAATCTGATTAACTCACTATTAAACTATACAAAATAAGGGGACATGTAACCTGCAGCTGTTCCTTTTGATTGGTATATAGTTAAACATCTTACTTTCTGTCTATTTCTCAGTGACATTGCAAGCCTGGCCACAGTGAACCTGACCGAGACATTTATTCCTAAGTGTTCCGGCCCTTACAAACTTCTGGCTTCGCTTGATTGTCCTCAGCTGACTCAGGTGCATGGATTCACCGATGTTGTTGTCAAAGAAAAGTGAACAATCTCTCAAATAAGCGGAGGAGCAGAAAGCTTTCAGCATGCTTTTCACACA
>NW_015614894.1:0-872 GCF_001515605.1 Sinocyclocheilus anshuiensis
ATATCTTCATGGAACATGATCTTTACTTAATATCCTAATGGTTTTGGCATAAAAGGAAAATCAATAATTTTGACCCATACAATGTGTATTGTTGGCTATTGCTACAAATATACGCGTGCTACTCAAGGCTGGTTTTGTGGTCCAGGGTCACATATTTTTATTACTAATCTGCCCCCAATCATTCAATTTTAAATGTATTTGCTCCATTTTAACTTAAATATTGCATTAATTGAAAAATAATATAAAATTAGTTTTCTCTAATATTTTTGTTATTTTTTTATAGAAATGAACAGTGCTTAATTTAGAGAATCATGAAATAAACAAATAGAAAATATTCAATTAAAAATATTATTGAACTAACATATAATGCATGAAATTCACTAAAATTTGGTCTTTGGGTAGTTTAAACTGTCAGAATCACAGATGTGACCCAAATTTAAAAATACCATGAAAGAATTTGATTCATAATCACTGTATGTTTTTCTGCAGTCATGTCGTACACGTGCATCAGCTGCCTTGTGCAGTTCTCTGATGGGGAGGTCCAGCGGGCACATTATAAAACAGACTGGCACCGCTATAATCTGAAGAGAAAGGTTGCAGACATGCCTCCGGTTACCTCAGAAAACTTCCAGGAGCGAGTGCTGGCACAGCGGGCAGCGGCCGAGCAGCAGAGTCAGAGCGGCGGACACGGCTCGGCCTACTGTGCCACCTGCAACAAAAAATTCTCCACTGACAATGCTTACAACAATCACATCCAATCCAATAAGCACCAGTACGCTGAGAGGAAAGCCTTGGTCGCCGCCCAGGAGACTGTCCAGCGAATGAATGAGAAGAATCTGGAGAAAGGGGCGGAGCTAGATAAAGACGCACAG
>NW_015614895.1:0-874 GCF_001515605.1 Sinocyclocheilus anshuiensis
TCCAGCGTCTCCTCGTCCCTCGTGTGTGTGCAACGTGACAGATTTCTGACATTTTGAACATTGTAAATATGTTAAAATCCTATTTGAATGTGTATAAAATAGAAATAATTGACTATTCATTTGTTTTCCGAACATTGTATCATAAGTGAAGCAGAAATATATTTTAAGCAGCGACATATTACTTGTATATTACTTAAACAATCAGATTGTAAACGACCATACACAGACATGACCCTTTGGATAAAAGCTAATCTGAACGTATTTATTTTACATTAACATTAAGTGGCATTAAATTACTGTAATAACTACTTTTAGAAAGGCTGAATTACCTTCAACAGTAGTTAAAAACATTGACTCAACAGCAAACATTCTAGCCCAGGCAGCCTAGTAAACTGTTACAAGTTATTACATTTGGATGAAATATAATGAAGACAAGCAGTTTCTTTCTTTGAATTCGCGTTGGACTGATGAATCGTTCACAATAAGACCAGAAACAGTTTTTTAAGAAAGTATAGGGGCAATTTTCTGAACTAACACTAGATTCACATGCTTTACTACTTTAATCGAAACTAATCAATTCTCAAGATGTGATCTAAAGTTATTTCAGTCAGCAATGCTTTGTTTTTACTTTACTACAGAGAACAATAGTGTTACATTTATTACCTTCTTTGATTTTTCTTTGACGTTTTGTTTTGGCATTCCCATTCAATAACTTTTTGTTAACATGGCAAACCAAAGAGTGTTTTAACTTTTCTTAACTTAAAGTGTTTCAACTATTGATCTGAATCATGGGGTGACATAGGGAAGAATGGAAGGTGTGAAAATAATAAGAAATTGCAAAAACATCGCAGTATATGCAAGCTTGTGCTTGTGT
>NW_015614896.1:0-874 GCF_001515605.1 Sinocyclocheilus anshuiensis
GCTCGGCACTGTGTACCGGGACCACAGAGGTGAAAAAAACTGTGAAAAATTTCACAGAGCTTTAAATTAAACAGTGAAATGCAACATCTGCGTTGAAAAACCTTTTACCCTCAATTTCACATGTATTGTTTTATTTTTGTATGTGTGTGTGTCTGTACGTGCAGAAGTTTGAAAAGATTGCAGGTATTGAAATGCTTGACTCATTTCCACTGATTTAAAAATCTAAGGGAACGAACAACGATGTGATTGTGGTGAACACATCGCCTTGGTGAAGAGCCACCCTAGTTTCCTGAGCTGCTCTGTGAGGAAGAGGGTGTGCTGGAAACAGCATATGGAGGGCATGTTTGTTAGTACACAGCTGATAAATGGATTAATTGGTTAGATTAGGCAGCCAAAGCTTTGATCACAGAGACCGCGCAAAGAAATGTGTTCATTGTTTATGATGATTTTGTTCATTGAGCTGTAGCATGGGCTAAATATGCAATAAATCAAAATGATGCACTCGTGTGTACGTTATTTCCTGTTTGGTGCAGAAAATAAACACATAACTCATTGCGAAATGGTTTTGAATGTGAAATATGGGCCGTAAAAGACTGTTCTCAGAATGTGCTTCATTTTAAGGACTTTTTACAATTGACTAGAATTAATATTTTAAACACTGAAACTTGAAACATTTCACACATCAGTTGGATTATAAGCAAACTAAAATGCTCAGATCATTTAACATTTGCCAACTTCAACTTGAGGAAAAACAATTTCAACTCATTAAAAAAGGACTTTTAGTGGTCAAAATCAGACACTGAAACTTAATCTATTATAAATTATCAACTTACATGAGTGTGTCAGCTTGAACTTGTGTTATTCAACCAACGTT
>NW_015614897.1:0-874 GCF_001515605.1 Sinocyclocheilus anshuiensis
ACGGGATACTTTAAGCGAGGATCTTCCTGAAAAGAGAAAAAGAGAGAGGTTGACACATGCTCAGGTTTTCCCAGAAGGTTTTATCCTCATTTAGCAGTAAATTGCATTCACTGTCTGCTGCCAAAATGCAGTTCTTAAGACAATAAGGAAGTAATACTGGAACGACTGCGTTTCTTTCTCGCCTCATGGGGAGATTATGCAGTAATTACACATAGTGATCTTTTTAGTTTTCTCGGTGGACATTTCAAAACCACTAGCAGGATTTAATAAAGACATACTTTGTAAACCACAACGTACTATTTTAAGCAATCGTGCAAAGAAGAGAAAATCAATTTGTTTTCATTTTAAATCTGTCCAATTACACAGAACCTCTAAAGAGGATGCGATACATTTGACACAAAAGGACATTGGCGAGTCTGTGCTGGGGGAAATTAGGGCACTGGAGAGAAGCTGAAGTTCCTCTGTCAGACACCAGGTGGCAGACTGATTCTGAGCATATCACGTTTGCATCACCCGGGGCCTCCCTCCAGCTATGGGGCACTGAAGTGTGCAATTGTGAACAAGACTGGGTGTGTTTGTGTGTGCGTATCTGTGAAAGTCTTTTTTCCCCAAATACCTTTCACGCATCTTAACGTAGGCAAAAGTGAAACATTAAAAATCGTACTTTTCCGTAGTGGTTGCATACAGAAACAGCAACCACTAACTATATTATTATTATTATTATTCTTTGTTTTTATTATTATTATTTTAATAAATTAGCAGTTTGTATTGGAGACGGTAGTATTTTGTATACTTTATATTTATTTAATTTAATTTATCTTTTGTTAACATTTTGAATTATGTTTATTTTTTTATATATTATTTATTTCTATAT
>NW_015614898.1:0-874 GCF_001515605.1 Sinocyclocheilus anshuiensis
TTTCCTAGTACATCTTTACAGTTGGACACCTATCAAAGCTATAAGCTTCTACGTTTCATTCCTTTTACCGTGAAGGTACATGTGCATGTACAATAGCAAAGGGAAGGAGATTTTATGGCTGTTTCAAACCGAAAGCCCAGGTCAAATTCACAGTACATTAAACATGGACATGTATAGTACATTTCATGGTTATTGGATCACTAAGCACAGGTCATACACTGAAGCCAACAACCAGAACACTGAACAAGGAATGGGCCCCCGTGAGACACTAATGCGGTTTCTAAACTATAGTATTGCTAACTTTTCTTACATTAACCAGCATTACATTACAGCATTTGAGGTGCATTCAGTAGTTCTTCAGCTAACGTTGCTGTTCTTAGCATGCTTTACGCTGCACTGCCATCTATCGACGTGGATCAGCACAATCGTCTGTTTTATCTAAATTGCACTGATATAATTTAGAGTGCGCTCCACACAATAATTAATTCAATTACCTGATGTTCGAATTTTAAATGATAACATGACTGACAACAGTTTATCTAATAACATCTGCAAAATGTTCAAATAAAGTTATAAAAAAAGTTTCATAACATGGTAAACACATTTTAGCCTTTAAAGGGTTGTCAAAATGATAATTGATTTATAAATGATTATATGTATTTTATAGCCTACTAGATCTAAATTGTTTAAACTTCCAGATTAAGCTTGTTTTTCATCAACCGGTCAAAATTTACAGCCGGGCATTCAAATTCGGTCAATTTTTTGGCCAGACAAACACTGCACACAAGTTAAATGTAAATGTAAATCCACTCTCTTACACTAGGTGGCACTTATGGAACAGCAGAATTACAGCTGTTTCCCGTAACCTCCGTGG
>NW_015614899.1:0-873 GCF_001515605.1 Sinocyclocheilus anshuiensis
CAGACAAGACGCTTGTGTTGCTCTGAGGATTAAACGGACAGCAGGAGTTTTACAGATAAGCGTCCCCCCCCTACCCCCACCCTAATATCCGCACAAATCTGACCAACATCTGTCACACCACCTATTTTAGACCAAATAACACAAATCTACTGCTCTGTGTACAACACACATAAAATACAAGCACCCTGACAGATTCCAGGGCTAAAGCAGACTGTAATACAGGAAACATCAATACTCTGAAATGCTTAGATATGGTCAAAATGACAATGAGTGTTAAAATAGAGTAGCCAGCTAGAATACAGAATTTGTGTCTGGCAGTGGGATATGCGCATTATATCCTACATGATGTGTGACCTTCTTCCAAACAAGTTAATCATAACAGACTAATCCATGATCAGTAGATGCTAATGTATTCATGTAAACAGACCTTAATTTGGGCATTCTCTACATTTTATTCCATGGTCCTTGAGTTGGAACAATAGGGAACCTCTCAGAATCAGAAATGTTGACACATTCTGGATGTTCAGCTAAAAAGAAAGGCTTATTCATTATTAACACTTTAAAAACCAGCATGTGAAGTGTAGTCTATTGTCATTTGAAAATATATTGCCTGCATTAGTGACCCTTAGTATGAGCTATTGTAATGCTATAATGAGCACAGTGAAATAGAGATGAATATTAAAGACTGAATCCAACAAGTGTGATTTATTTCAGTAATTGCAAATTAAAGTTAAAACAGTGCAATTATGGATAATGTTATCACAACACAAACACAATGCAGCTAGAATGTTAATCTCTCTCTCTCTCTCTCTCTATATATATATACATACACACACACACATATATATATATGTGTGTGTGTGTGTGTGTGTA
>NW_015614900.1:0-874 GCF_001515605.1 Sinocyclocheilus anshuiensis
TGTGGCAGTGATTAACCTTGTGTCTGATAAATGCAGAGTTGTTCTGTAAACGCGTGAAAGTTATTTGTTTTACATCAGAACTTACTGAATGGGAGGCGATGTCTATGTTCATCTTCTGCAGATCTTTTTCTTTTGCCTGGATTGTCTGCTTGACTTTTGTCTGAATGTCTGTGAGTTTTATCTAAGGGCAAATCAGTACCAGTCTGTTTAATCTTACTGAAAACATTTGTCAATAGCATTTTGTAATTACGTAATGATACAAGTAGGACTGTCAAAGTTATGAGTTATGCGCTGCGATTGATAATGTGAAGCATGTGGTTAATTCAAAATCCTTAACGTGTTAAAATAATTAAACGCAAATAAATTTCTAAAGTACGTAAAATTACATCATTTCACACTCTGTGTAAAATACAGACTGAACCGAATGTCAAAATATCCCAAAATATATGCAAACTTCTCGGCTGGAAAAAACAAACCAGCATCTCACTAGTAAAGTTTTGCAGAATGAGGATTGTAATCAAGGACAATTGCGGTGACCGGTACCGGGTGTTGTAGCCTATAGTTACCACGGACACAAGTCCGTTATATTGACATGCAAACAATATGTGTAATGTGCGCTCTGGATGCACATAGTATTTATGTACAAACACATTTCAGTACATTGTTATTGTTTCCACACACATTCAGGATAATGTTTTGAGTTGTAATGTGTATGTTGCTGTGTTTAGTCATTCTGAATGGATCCGTGTAGGCCTACTGTAGTAAGTATATGAAGTCAGGTCAAGGGGGTTGGTTTAGAGATTTTTTGGCATCTCCATGTGGTCCTGTTCGGTATCGCAACTTAACTTTTTAAAAATGTGAACAAACTCTTTGC
>NW_015614901.1:0-874 GCF_001515605.1 Sinocyclocheilus anshuiensis
AAACCCATAAGACCATCGTTCATCTTCCTTCAGAACACAAATTAAGATATATTTTTATGAAATACGAGAGCTTTCTGACACTGCATAGACAGCAGCAGTGGTTCAACCTTAATTTTATGAAGGTACGAGAATTTGCACAAAACGTATTCTTGTAGCTTCATAACATTACGGTTGAACCACTGATGTCCTTGCTACCTTTCTGGGCCTTGAACGTGGTGGTTGCATTGCTGTCTATGCAGGGACAGAAAGTTCTTGGATTTCATCAAAAACATCTTAATTTGTGTTCCAAAGATGAACAAAGGTCTTACGTGTTTGGAATGACAGAGTGAGTAATTAATGACAGAATTTTCAGTTTTGGGTGAATTATCCATTTAAGAGTAAAATAACAAGGCACTACAAAACTACTATTTCTCTAACTGGTTTGAGCTATTAAAGCTCTGCTAAACATCTCCTTTGGTGTTCCATAGAAAAAAGTTATGGGTTTGGAAACATATATGATGGTGAGTTAATGAAGACAGAATTTTAATTTTTGGGTGAAATATACCTTTAATAAAGCAGTTGGTGTGAGCAGCTGCCTAGACCGAAGTATCCGCACTGAGTTCCATCATAAACCTTGGCATTCAATCCCTAGACGTGATTGACAGTCCTGAGCTCAGCTCAAGCGGCCAGCCAGCCGCTGCTATCAGCCTCGTGCACATGATGTAAAGCAGCACTGTCACCACACGCCGTTACAGACCACCACAGACTTACACGGACCATAATTCTTATTTCAATCAGCCAGAGAGTGAGGAACTAATGAAATGGTGAGAGAAAAGGACAGAGAAAAAAGAGGCCACTGGTGTGTCCTAAACTAAGCTCATGAATTAATTTACCG